>NC_132878.1:23349924-23474924 GCF_030463535.1 Salminus brasiliensis
CAGAAACCTGGTTGAAGTCTAGAAAATGATTGACGTTGAATGGCCACTACTCTTTCCCTTGCTTTAGCTAAGAAAGTGAGATTGGAGATTGGTCTGTGATTTACAAACTCTATTAGTCCCCTAATACTACTATTCTAAGCATCTATTATATACAGCAGATGCTCAATCTGTACTCTACTACTGCCAGAGCCACTTAGCTGTCGTATTTGGCAAAGCTTGTTGTTGTTTTGACAGGATAATTTGGTGAGGTTGCCAGTGTTAAGATGTCACTTTAGTGTGCAGCATGTAACAATACTTGTATATTTTAATTCAGAGAATCGATTGTTTTTCAGAGGAAATATGTAAGCAGGACAAAACACATCAGCTTCGGAACACTTTAAAAATATGATATATAATTTCGATTATTATTTTTTGTAGAAAAACAATTCAGCCATATGTACTGTAGCCCAACGATGACACATATTATATCATTTGATTCTAGTAATACTCTCCTTTACAGAGAACAGCTGTTTCTCTCTCTCTCTCTTTCTATTTCTCACGGACACACACACACACACACACACACACACACACACACACACACACACACACACACACAAACAAACACGCAGTGTCATCAGTTCACGCCTGACAGACCTTAAAAGGTACAGTGACAGAGTAGATTCTATTTTGAGCTGTTCAGGATGTGCAGGCTGCCCATTGCTATAGTCACTGTGATGTCATTACTCTTCACATGTTTATATTTTAAAGTAATAAACAGTCTAATACAGTCTTATACTTTTACTGCTTTAACATTTAACATGTAAAATGTGCTAGCCATACATTCATTTACATCAAAACCTTAAGGATAAACCCTTGAATGCTAGGCTTATTATTCAGTATTATTTAGTAACTTCTATGAATTATGCAGTAATTACTATGAATTATTCTGTAACTTCTATGAATTATGCAGTAATTACTTTGAGTTATTCTGTAACTACAATGTGTAATTTAGTATCTACTTTGAATTATTTAGTAACTGCTATGAATTATTCAGTATCTTTCATGAATTATGCAGTAACTACAATGTATTATTCAATATCTACTTTGAATTATACAGTAACTGCTATAAATTATACAGTACTGGCTATGAATTATTCAGTAACTTTTATAAATTATACAGTACTGGCTATGAATTATTCAGTAACTTCTATAAATTATACAGTACTGACTATGAATTATTCAGTAACTGCTATAAATTTTACAGTACTGACTATGAATTATTCAGTAACTGCTATAAATTATGCAGTAACTGCTATGAATTATTCAGTAACTTCTATAAATTATACAGTACTGACTATGAATTATTCAGTAACTGCTATAAATTATACAGTACTGGCTATGAATTATTCAGTAACTGCTATAAATTATGCAGTAACTGCTATAAATTATTCAGTAATTGCTATAAATTATACAGTACTGGCTATGAATTATTCAGTAACTGCTATAAATTATGCAGTAACTGCCATGAATTATTCAGTAACTGTTATAAATTATACAGTAACAGCTATAATTTATTCAGTAACTGCTATAAATGATACAGTAACTGCTATGAATTATTCAGTAACTGCTATAAATGATACAGTAACTACTATATATTATTATGTAACTGCTATAAGCTATGCAGTAACTACTATGAATTGTTTTGTACCCGCTATGATTTTTTTAATAACTACTATGAAATATTTACTATGTACTATTAATTATTCACTGTCTAATATGAATTATTCAGTAACTAGTATGAATTGATCAGTATCTGTTTTAAATTATTCTGTAATTGCTACATATTATTAAGTTACTGCTATGTAAGATTTAGTGTCTACTTTGAATTATGCAGTAAGTTCTATGAGTTATATGCACTAGCCACAATGAGTTTTGCTTTTAGTATGGATTATAGAGTAACTGATATGAATTATTCAGAAACTACTATAAATTATGCAGTAACTGCTAAAACTAATTAGAATAGAAATAGTACTGTTAATAATATGTAAATTAAAACATGATGTAATTTATGTATTTATCAGAGTGAGAAACTTAGGTGTACGCACATATACACACCCTTGTGGTTTAAGGGGATTATTTAGAACATGTTTTTTGGTGTGTTTTATAAAAATATATAATAGTATTTCTGTCTGTATAAGATGTTAAATAACAAAGCAGCCAAGAAGATTATTTAGTACAATCAGTGACCGTTTTTTTCCTTTTCCTCCTTCATGACATGTAGTGAGAATGACCCCAACCCTACTAAGAAATCCAAACCTGAGCAAACAAAGCAACGGCCTCCTGCAGTAAAAACTCACTTGCAGATCCAACTGTGTAAAATCACAGTTCCCAGTCACTGTGAAAACATGGTATTTTTTGTATATGTATATGTTTGTCATGTATTTGTTTTGTGTGTTTTAAAGGTGTGGAGTTCCCAAGCGTTTCTGTAGAAGTGTTCAGGGTGCATGAAAGAGTGGACTACCCCAGAGACACCAACGGCAACATCACTGCTATGGTTCATCCACATCTACAGGTATTACATAATCACTCTCTGCTGTTGTGTGCTTTCATGTTCTGGCATGTTCCCATATTTCAGCTATTTTCATTATCCATGGTACACATCATAAGGCAAACCTCTTCCACTTTTGAGAGCAAGAGAGAGAGAGAAGGGTAGAGAGGGCATTAGGACTGTACTTAAAGTCTTAATCCAAAGTTTGGCCAAATGTTCTTGCTATTGTTTTTAAATGATATAGCAAACACAGCCTCTGTAGCTAATCAAACATAAAACACAACATTGTCAGCAAATCCTAATGTACACTTACTCGTCTTTCACAAAAAAATAAATGAATGATCTAAATCCATATGACTTGTGCAAAGGTTGGGACACTCTAGGCATTCCAAGGGTTCCGCTTGTTATTACAATGTCCTAGACCTTAATTAGCAAATCAGGCCTTCGGCACATCACTAAATGTAATTAGAAACTGTCAGCTGAATCACAATTTCAGGCTTTATACACTCTGACTTTTCTTGTACTAACCCACAGTAAACATGGGCCCTTCTCAGCTTCTTAAGATCTAAAAATGAATGTAGACAGTATAAGGTTTTTAAAAATGTTGACAGTATCATTAAATGAGGACGGTATTTTAGAATTGCAACTTGTCCGATGTGTCAAATGTCTGTGCTGGGTCTGTTCAGTACATGACCAAATAAACGTATTTCCTTATGTGAATTTAAGAGAGCCACAGAAAACAGGCGGGGAAAAAACAAGGCCATCGTACAAAAGGCCATCTTTTTGTAGACAGAGCAAGGAAACCTAGGTGACCTAGTCTATTAAATGTGCCTGAAAACAGTTGAAACTTTTAAAATAAGAACATAAACAGAGTAGTACTTTATATTGCAGTGTTATTTTGAACGGTATGCAGTATTATTTTTAATAGCGATATGAAAATAGTGGATACCACCCAACCCTAATAGATAGGCCAGACAGGCCAGACCCTAATAAACAAAGCTGAGTAGAACTATAAGAATGTAGCCAAGCATTTTAGCTTGCTGTTTTGACAGTGCTGCATAATAAGAAGAAATTGCAGTTCAGGGGAACTGTGGAGGTCAAGATAAGATGTGGAAGACCAAGAAAGCTCTTTGAGAAAACTGTTGTATGATGATAAGACAAATCAAAAACCCCCTATGAATGCCAAGCATCTGCATGGAAGATTAGCTGAGTCAAGAGAGTGATTCACTGTTGTTCTACTGTGCATTTCTCACTAAACTCAACATTTGTAGTATACTCTAGAGAAGCCATATACGTTTTGGAAACAAGTGCTTTGGACTGATGAAGTCAAAATAGAACTCGTTGACCACATTGAGCAAAAGTGAAGAAAATAGAAATTCCTAAAAATAACAGGTTGCCAACTTCATGTATGAAGCTCATGTATGACTGTATCATGATTTTTATGATTTTATTGCCAACAGTGACATTGGCAATATTGCATTTATTTATTTATTTATTTTGTGTCATAAAATACAGAGTACATGTGCATTAGGATCTGCCAAAAAAAAACAAACAAAAAAAAAAACAATGTCTTATATTTTGACATTGTGTCACAATTTAAAGACGATGGACCAATAGAAATGGATATGAAAGATCTCGGGCTGTTTATTTGCCTTAGATATGATATTGGTGGTGATGGAATATACAGTGTTATGATACTTTGTTGAGTTTGCTTATTGTTTGCTTTTTCAGTGAGAGAAAGTCTCGGACGTCCTCTGTACTCACAGTGACTCAGGGTTCAGTAATTTTCCACCAAAAACACTCCCTCTCTCCTTCTCTCTCTCTCCAGGACTGTGACTGGGAGCCGTTAAACCCGGGTGATCCGATGTTCCAGACATTTGACGGCAGGACCATCCTGTATGAAGGTGGCAGTCCGGTGTACCCCACATTTATTAATGAGGCCGCTTACTACGAGAAACAGCAGGCCTTCGTCACCACTCGCAGGGAAACGTTAGCGGCCAGTGCCATTCGAAAAATCTCCACATAACCGAGCCCGTTTCACTAGCATGACGTCTTGTAACATGCGTACATCCGTGCTTCAGTTAATGAAAGATCACTGTTCACTGTGATACTAGATTTTATTTCGATTATATAAAACTTTAAACTAAAGAGTGACACACATTTAAATTTATTCCTCACTGATTATATTATCCAGACTGATTCAGATCTCGTCTAACAAAACAAATGATCTATTTGCAATACAAAGAAACTTTAGATATTTTTATATGTGCTTCTCACATTTTACTATTGTGTAACTTCATGGAGTGTAGTGTACATCACTGTAGGATGCATTCACTTGCATTTATATTTATAGCCATTGATTTTAAAGACTCTGATGAACTTATGCACATTTGAAGTCTATTTTCTTGTACTTCATTTAGCAGACTGAACCTCAGGAACACACAAAGCTAGAAACATTTCATCTGACTCTTCAGCAGTTGTACTGTGTAGTCTTATAATAACAGAACCTTCAAGCTGGAAGCCCCTCTGGAAGAGCTGAGTGGAGATTGGAAATGGGGATGGTTAAGCTCCGTCAGATCCAGTTTGAGCTTGCTTTGTTTTCGCACACCGTAATGGAACCTCCTACGCTAGGAGACCTCCCCCTGTGATTCAGTACCAACTCACATATCAACCAGACACTGCCTTAAAATAACCAACCACAAGAGAACCTCTCAAGATAACTGTGCTACTGATAGACAGGATATGTGCCAACCCCTTAAACCGCCAGTCTAACCCTCTAACAACCATCTAACAATAACCTTTCTACATTCTGGCAACCACCTGATATATCATAGCAACAGCATAACAACAGCCTAGCAACCACCTAGCAACCGCAAAGCATCCACGTGGAGGAGCATAGCAACGAATTAGCAACACCATAGCAACCAGCCTAGCAACCACCTAGTAACTGCAAAGCATCCACTTGGAAGAGCATAGCAACAGATTAGCAACACCATAGCATCTATATGGGATATCATACCATCTATGTAATACCAGCATAGAAATCTTTCGGAATAGCATAGCAACTGCCTAACAGTAACCCTGCAGACACCTCCTGATATACCATAGTAGCCACTTGTGACACTATAGCAACTGCTAAGCTACCCCACAGCACCCATTTTGGATATTATATCAACCACTTAGAAAAAGCATAGAAACTATTTGGAACATCATAGCAACCATCTACAAGCACCCCACTAACCACTTAGCAACAGCATACCATCCACTTGAAACAGCATAGCATAGCAATCACCTCCAAATGCTTAACAACAACATAGCTACCACCTAATAACCAATTGGGAGTTGCATCATTTTCCTCAGGAAATGCACTTATCTAGTTATTCAGTTATTATTGCTACTATGAGTTATTCAGTAAGTGATATGCAATTAATATGTAGGATATGTAGTTCTAAGAGAAAAGAATTGGGGAGGCTAAAGGAATGCTTCAGCTTTTTCCTACCTAATCTCTTCTTAAAACTGATTATGTTATCCAAGGATAGAGCAAAATCACAGAGGGTGCACTGGAAATAAACGTGTCTTGTGCAAACAAGTGACAATAAAAAGAACTCACACCTCATGCCTACACAAACAAATCCATATTGCAGAATCGGTTGTTAGCTGGTGTAGTAGCTGTTTGCTACATGTAAACACTTCCATACCTGTGTTTTGATATGCTACACATTTTACAAATAGAGATTAGGCTGGAAAACACAGGATTGTTAGTCAGAGTTGAAGATGTTCAAATTGTAAGGGGTTAAGAATGAAAGGACTTGATTTTAGTGTAAAGTGTTTTGTACTGCTGTTTGTGCACTAATTTGTATCAAAGACATGTTGTGATATGATTCTAAGGGCCCATATACTCTTTTGTCTATGTCAGTGTCTATGTGTGGGGTTCAGACAAGCCTGTCTGTGGTCAGTTCTCCCTTTTTCATTTGTATGTAGAAGAACTATGTGGTCCATTGTCTCTGTACTCTCGTGACTGTCCAAAACAGGGAAGTAAACACCAGGTTTGAGTTAACTGGTGCTGTCTTGCCGTTGCCTTAAGAACAAGCCTGTAAGACCGGAGACAGGAAGAGCTTTGGTCAGGCTGGTAAAAATGGAAAAGATGAATATGTGTAGTTCTACAAATTGGCGTCTCATAGGAAACATACGGAACAAGCGCTTATTTTGTTGTGCTGTAGTATTGTCTTTGTGTAAGTGAAATTTATAACGTATTTCATTTTTATCCCTTTACAGTAAATGAAGGGTTGACTTAAATAGTCAAGTTTGTGTATGTAGTGAGAAATTGTGCAATCTTTCCACTGTTTTTTTTTTCTTTTAAATGCTTAAATACTTTTAGTGTGTGATATTTTGTATTTTACAATGACAGAGATTTTAACCACAAAGCTCTAAATGATCATACTGACCTATGCAAAGAATATTGTATTCTTATTATGTGGCACATAGTGTCTGTTTCTAGGTGCATTCTGATGTACAGTGCTTAGTGTTCCTGGACAATCAAGATGTTAAAGTTTAAAGATGTATGATGTATTACTTTAATATTAGACTATTCTATATTTGTAAGATACAGACTTTTATTACATTGATTAATTATTAGTACATCATTTGTAATAAACATGTATTAGTTGCCTGTACTTTGTTTGTGTTTATGCCCTTTAAAAAAAGGGCCAAGGGGGGCCAAAAGTGTTATTACAAGCTTCTATTACCAAAGAATATCCCCACCACTTTGCACAGAGGTCCTTGTAGTTACTGAGTAATACACCTTACTGTGTAACAAGCCTTGGAGTAATAATTGTTCATACAAAATGGAGAAATAGGCTCCTTTGACTTTGACCATTTCTTAAAAAGTTCTGAAAAGAAGGTATTCAACACACACTGGGAACCACTGAACCAGAAATTGAATCAAATTGATCCATTTAAATGGACAAATAGGGTCATTTAACTTTAAACATTGCTTAACAAGTTCTAAAAAGAAGGTTTTTAACATACACTGGGAACCAGAAATTGAATCAGATTTATCCATTCCAATGGTTCTTTGGTGAACAAATGGTTTAATCCAATCCAAATGATACAAAATGTTAAAAATAAACTGAATGGTTACAATACACCTATACCCACACTCAATATACCATACTCACCATCCGCTTTATTAAAAACACCCACCTTATACTAACTGGACAATTTATTAAAAATGCCTACCGTGTACTTTCACTGACTGGCCACTTTATTAAAAACACATAACTTATATTTACCCTCACTGGCCACCAAACACCTACTCTGAACCTTCACTCACTGGACACTATATTGGAAACACCAACCTTAAACTTCTGCTTAGTGTCTGCTTTAATAGACACGTCTACCTTATACTCCCATTTACAGGCCACCTGTACTAGAATTGTCAACCTTATACACCGACTTACTGGCCACTTTACCCGAAACGTCTACCTAATACACCCACTCACTGGCTACTCTACTGATGGCACTGACCAACAAAAACTGGCCTCTGATGAAGGATTAGAGATTAGTCAACACATATTGTACATCAACAAATGAATCTATAAGCTAAGTGTTTCTAATATAGTGGCTGGTTGATATAGTATAGAAAGCATTGTGTTCTACACATGAACTCCACTAGAGGGTGACACTTGCTCATATCCTTAAACAGGCAACACTTCCTTTTCAGCTCTGCTTGCCAAGTCTCACAAAGCGCTTTTGTTCCACTTTAAGAGTCCTAGCACCTCAAAAGCGTCCTTCAGAGGGGAAACTTCTGCTCAAGCTGTTAGAGGTAAATGTCCTCATGGAATGTTCTCAATATTTATAAGCACCAACATCATAAGAGCAGTACTGCCTCCTTCAGTTAGACCAGAGGTGGTGTGCTGTGCTCAGGAAGAGGCTTTTCTCATTGATGTTGCATTGATTTTATTAAGTGCAGTATGAATGCCACCATTCTTGTACTCACTGACTCATTGCTGTTGTCCCACTTTGTAACATATAACCTGCATACATTCTCTCACAGAAGAAAGACAGACAGATAGACAGATGCAGTGATATGAACCTCTCAAGATAACTGTGCTACTGATAGACAGGATATGTGCCAACCCCTTAAACCGCCAGCCTAACCCTCTAACAACCATCTAACAATAACCTTTCTACATTCTGGCAACCACCTGATATATCATAGCAACAGCATAGCAACAGCCTAGCAACCACCTAGCAACCGCAAAGCATCCACGTGGAGGAGCATAGCAACGAATTAGCAACACCATAGCAACCAGCCTAGCAACCACCTAGTAACTGCAAAGCATCCACTTGGAAGAGCATAGCAACAGATTAGCAACACCATAGCATCTATATGGGATATCATACCATCTATGTAATACCAGCATAGAAATCTTTCGGAATAGCATAGCAACTGCCTAACAGTAACCCTGCAGACACCTCCTGATATACCATAGTAGCCACTTAGTAGCAAACTCCCTCAGAGCTGGAGGAAGAAACCTTGGGAGGAACCAAGACTCACAAGGGGAACCCATCCTCCTCTGATCAGAACTATTTATAAATTATTGATAAAAGGAGAGAGCCAGTGCCAATGCATAACCCAACTGTGCTTGAGCTTTAGGTTACAAACCTTTTCATTTTCCTTCTGATAGACAGTAGCATTTATGGTTTCATCAGTTATGACAAGTCATACAGGTCCTGCAGAAGCACAGCAGCCCTAGCCCATAACACTACCACCACCATGTTTGACTGTTGGTAAGATGTTCTTATAGTGGAAGGTGGAATTAGCTTTATGTCAGATTTAATGGGACTCCAGCTTTGACTCATCAAGCCAAAGAATATTATCCCAAAAGTCTTGAGGGTCATCAAGATGTTTTTGGCAAATTTAAGATGAGTTTTTGCGTCAACAATAGTTTGCGCTTTGCAACTCTGATCTTGACTGAGGCAAGCGAGGTCTGCAGTTCTTTAAATTGTTGGCTAGGATCTTTTGTGATCTCCTGGAGTCGTCAGTGCACTGAAATTCTGTTCGACCAGACACCTTTGAGAAGGTGGAGTCGCAGGACCTTAGCAATGGCTTTGGAGCCCTTCCAGTAGATTTCAGTGACATTGTTTCACATCTGTATTTGAATCTCTTTTAAACATTATATTCTGCTTTTTAAAACCTGTGTTGACGTGTTTTGCAGTATACTGCATTATCTTGTTCTATTATGAATAGCATGTGAGCTTGTGGCTAGTGTGTTTGCTCTGGGCTAAGGTATTAGCTCTTGACTAAAGCATTAGATCTGGACAATATAAATCTTTTGTTTCAAAGATTTACTTTTATAATGTTGTAATGCTGTAATATTAACAGATTACTAACATATTGTCATCAAAGCACATTTTTGTGACTCCTTACTTTTGCTGCCTAGAAAAGGTACTGAATTGAGACAACACCACATCATAACTAATTAAAGTTCTACATTTTGTGAATTATTACATATAGATGCCCCTGATTTGGTGAGAGAGGTGAGGAAAAATAAATATAAAATTTTTACTGTCACCAGACCTGCTATTTGTTACACATTTCCAATCCATTTTACACATTCTTAACTGTGCTTTTTACAAGCCAGAGCATTTTGGCCTGCTACAGTGACCGAATCAGTCCTATCGATCCACCATTGACAATCCCCACAGCAAAGTCGAGAATGCTTTTAATGGAACGATCTCTTGGTTTTGGGATAGTGTCCAGAAAGGCACTTCTTAATGGCCACACTCCATCCATCTCTCTCCTCCTATAAATGATACTGTGCTTCCTTCATCCTTTGAATAAATGGCCCAGCCGGTGAAACAAGCTGGATCTTTACTGGAACACTCCCGCTCTCTTTTGGCTGCAGCTCAAGTCTTGAGTTGAATGCATTGATGCGTATCAAATACAGGATGATCTAATAGGGTCTTTGGTTTCTCTCCTCTACTTCTGCGATGCCACAAGGTTTGATGGTGCTGCTGGAATATTAGCAGCACAGACGCTTTCTTGTGTTTTGCCGCTTCATTATCACTTCATTAGCAGTGAGCAGGCCAGTGGTATAATGATAATAATGAAGAAGAAATACTTTGTTGCTGTACTTTGTAAATACATTTATTGGATTATTTGTACTTGTACCCACATAAGGTTACTGCACCCAATCTTTCTTGGTTCTAGGTTCTTGGCTTCATAAGGGCAGCACATATAGGTTGCTTTAATTACTTTACTTAATAATCTATGAAGACCTTTACTTTTTCATAAGAAGGATATTAGGTCCATTACACAACACTGGAGATTCCCGTATGACACAATGTTCCACTTGAATGTTTACATGAGGTGGTCACTGGGCGTAATTTTGACCACTGAAGTCATGTCATCTATAATCAGTGTCACAACCTCATTAGGAACTCTAGGTCGACGTTGGATTTCTATGGGAAGAATTCAGTGTTTTTAGTAATGAGTACTGAGTAATGAGTCGTAATGTTTTTCCCCAAAATGTCACTGTATACTCAGAATTATGAGGTTGTTAACAAGTTACTATGAATATGAATATCATATATGAATTGCTGATGACCAAACTGACATCATAGGCATGGCAACCTTAACAAAATACCCTAAATGATGCTTTGGCAATAGTAGAGTACAATTTAAGTAGCTGGTGTTATTATATAGTTGTCCTAAATGGAATAGTATGCAGCACTTTTACTGTCAAATAACGTCTTTAGAATAATAATGGTACAGTCACTTGTAATAGGGAGAACAGCGCATCTATCATTGCTAGTCCAGGCCCAGCGCACCAGTTTCTGCACTGTGTAACTTTGGTGTAATGCAAGCACTGCATAACCTGAGTCATATCTGTGTAAAATTGTAAAAATGTATACACAAAACATATCAGGTTTGGTACATTGCTTACCACAGGTAAGGCCAATACAGAATGGCACACAGAAGTCTAATAAATGTTTGGATCGGGACGGTACAGTGGAATGTGTAAATAATGTAGATGTTAATGTACTCTGCGTGAACAATAGGAAGGCAGCAGGCTCGTGTTTCTAAGGCAGCCTATTCCAACTCTCCTCCGGCTCATTTTCACAGATGCCCTCTTACTTTTCTTGCTGTTTTGACAACTTAGATTTTCACTCACTCTCATGTCCTGCTGGTTCTGACACTGTGCTGAAAACTAACCAATGAGACTTTCTATTCTTCTATGTAGTGTCAGACAAACTCGCCTTTTTCCACACTGCACCACACGGATGACCACATGTCAGGCCCAGAGCAATTCCAAATGATTATGAAAGCTCATGAAATATTCAGATAGATAATTCAAATTGTATAACACGGCTTGCTGTTGTTACTAGCAAATGGACATGAGGGTTTTATGCATCTTTGTGTTTCTTTCTGAAAAGGAAAGAGTGCAGTATTGATGTACAAAGCATCAGCATGTAATCCAGTTTGCAAACAGGCACTAAATTTACTCCTTATCATATGTAGTATTATATCTCATCACATACATTATAAACATCGCACACCGTGTGTGTTTTGGTCTGTGATTCAGATCCAGATCAACACGATTTGTCAAATTGTGTAGTAAATTAAAAGGGACCCTGTATTTCTTCCTAAAAACTGTAAAGGCAGTCTGCAAATGTGAGCTTTCTTTATTAGACCTTTTTAGAAAGTTGAACAAAGAACTATCAGAATAACAAGAGTAGCTATTTCCATACTGGAGGAACACAAAGAAATAAAACCCAAAAACATAAACTAAACAAACTATAACAAACAGAACAAAGCAAGACAGCCAAAATGCCAGAAATGTAAAGCAGAAGGAAATCAAAATTATGCTAAACCAGCACCTAAACACCATTAACATTAACAATACTAAACCAGGAACGGTGCAAACACAGGGGTATAAGAGCACAAAAAGGAACACCTGGGGAGGATATCGAGAGGGCAGGACTACAAAGGAGACACAGGTTGGAACATTAATGAATAGGCGGGGCTAGGGCGGAGGCAAGAACACAAAACAGAGCCATGTGCTGAAGAGAACATAAGAAAACCAAAATGACCACAGACACAGAGTCCAGGAATATATATATATATATATATATATATATATATATATATGGACAAGACAGAGACATGTTACAAAACACATTTTTAAGGGTTAGTGAAGTGGTGCCCTATAGAACAATGACCAAATGGTTCTTCTCTATGAGGGTGAATGTCTTGTATTTAAAGACTCGTTTAAAAAAGATTCTGCTGTTCTTATGAGTCAAACAACCCTCTAATGTTTATAATGTATTTTGTTGTCAGTTTGGCTGTTGGGACACTCTTTAAAAAGTGGTCCTTCAGTCCTTCGTGGGTTCTTTGGATAAAGGCAATAATTTGACCCTTGTGAATGCTTAAATGGTTCTTCTCGCTGATGCAAACCCCCTTAAAATATGGTCCTTTAATTAATGTTTAATGAAGTTATTCTATACAGCAACAAACAAAGCTTCACTATTGTCACGGGTCACATTTGGGCAAATGATACTTTTGCAGGTGGGCATAGGTTGTAACATTTGCACTGTGCTGTCAGCTGAATTGTTCATGAGTGGTAGGTGCTGGAAACAAAGTTTACATTTCCAGTCGTGGCAGAGATGTGAAGGTCAACCATGTAAAAATATTATCCATCTTGCTCAAATAGTTTAAAATGATTCAGCAAAAATACATTAATAAATAACTGATGAGCCACACATTTAGACTCGCCCTAATTACTGTTTAAGCTTCAGCTATACCAAGACAATGTGTCACAGGACAAAATCAACAATGCCTTTGTCTAATATTACATTCCTTACTTTCCTTGCTGCTGTAGTCTGTAGTGGGTAGACTGCACCTCCCCCTCTTTCTCCGCACAGGGCTGGTCTGGGGGCTATCAGTATAGATTTCTCTCGTCTTCAGTTTCCTCATAGCCACTGGAGCCGAGCCATTCCACTTCTCCACCAACACCACAATACCCATATCATATTTGTCCTCTGGCTGTGCGGGTAATGCTATTGACAGAGAGGGTGAGAAGTGGAATCTGAACAAGTCATCAGGGCACACATACTCTCAGTAGAGAACAGGACTGTGAGTTTGAGTGATGTAGGACTCTCTTAAAAAAGAAAGGCTTCAAATTGGTTCTTGTTGAACACTATATAGACCAAAGTATTGGGACACCTGCACAGTTTTTGTTTCTTTTGAAATCAAGGGTATTAAAAAAGAGTTTATTCTTTATAGTAACTGTCTCTTCTGTCCAAGGAAGGCCTTCTATTCGATTTTAAGGCATTGTTGTGATGATTTGATTGCATTAAGTGACAGGAGCGCTAGTGAGGTCAGGATGTTGGATGATCTCCACCCCACCTCATCCCCAACTCCCCAACTCATCCCAAATGGAGCAGAGAACACTGTTCCACTGCTCCACAGCTCAATGCTGGGGAGCTCTGTACCCTTCTAGTCCATGCCTGGTGCTTTGCCAGTAGGTTGATGTTTATCTGCTCCAGATAGTCCTATTCTATTGTCAGTACTTCTCTACAGAAACTAGACAAACTGCAGATTGCACGTGACAATAAGAGCAACTCAAAGTAGCTGAATGTATTCATTAGAAGGGGTGTCCACAAACATTTGAGCATACAATCTACCTTTTAAATGCTGCAGAACCCTAACATTGTGAAAAGACATTTCATGCACAGGCATGCTTTTTTTTGCAGGGGCATTCCATCCTTTAACAATCCTTCCATCTTATCTGCTTCTCCCTGGTAAGGGTCACAGTGAGTCCAGAGCCAGCCAGGAATCAATGGGTTCAAGGCAGGAATACAACCTGGACAGGGTGTCAGTCCACCATGGAGTGCCACACACATTATTATGCAAATAAATATGGACAATGAACCTACCTGTATAACTATTGTATTACTTTATATATTGAATTACATTATATAGATTCATTACTCTTCAGATTCATGTTTATGGTTTTGTAATGGTGTATAAGGGACAGTAATGGTGTTTTGTATTTCACTTGTGGATTGATAAGATAGTGTAAAGCAATGGTTACCAACCCTGCAGATTCTGAAGATCTAAACAGGGTATGTTAGAATTGGAGGTGAAACCTGTAGCACAGTAGTCCTCCAGTAGGTTTGTGGCTACTGGTGCAAAAAAAATCCAAGTGGTTCCACAGTTGATCTATGACTGATTCTAGATGCATGTAATGTTTTCTTTTCTAATAAGCCTTCCAGGGATTAATGGGTGCAAGGCAGGAATACAACCTAGACCGGGTGTCAGTCCATCATGGAGTGCCACACCCATTTACTAACACTTAGGTGCAATTAAATATGGACAATAAACCTACCCTGGTTTTCTTTAGACAAGTGGAATAAACTGCTGTAAAGACTTCTCCAGCATAGTTGTCGGGTATGAATTAGCATGGTCACAAGAGATGTATCTATTGTTATCTTATTCATATTTACTAAAGTGTCCCTTTAAAAGTTCTTAAAAAAATTATCTTCTATGGCCTCACTCCAAAGATCTATTTTGGCACCTTCATTTTTAACAGTGCACAGTACAGCCTATTCTATATTATAGAATATAATATATAATAGTAATGGAATCTATTTTGCCATTTATCACTTACAATTAGTGATGAACATTTATATATTTTGGTCATGATAAATACGCAAATACTTTTATTTGAATTATGTGAATGTTCTCAATAATCTGAGGTTTGTAGCAGGCTATTGTGCTTTTACAGTCATTATCAACACTAATATACATTCAGTGGCCACTTTTCTGGAAACCATACCTTGTAGCTCCTTCTTGCTGGTAGCGTTTGAGTGTAATTTTCATGAGTCATCTTTTTCTTCTTCATCAGTGGTCAGCTTCTCACCACAGAACTGCTTTTAGCTGGATATTTTCCTCTCCCCATTCTCAACCTAACACTTACATATGTGTAAAACCCCTGGATTTATAAAGTGGCCTGTGGGAGGATGTACAAGGTAGGTGTTTTTAATAAAGCTGATGGGGACATTGCACGCTAACAGAGGTGCTGGGTGGAGTAAATTAAACCCATACCCATAAAAATTAAATATTGTCACTGATGAAGTAATGTCTTGAGAAGAAGTAAATAGAATCTAGCAAACAATAATTTGTAGCATCGTTTTGAAAAAATAAAAAGTCATGTACTAGCAAACAATAACTTAGTAAGTATTGAGTGAAAAAACTCAAGTACACTGAGTTTCTTACAAAACTGCAGTGGAGCATAGGCACCAAAGTTTAGGCCCTGGAGTTTAAGCCCAGAATAGTTTCTGTTCTTTTCTTTTTGAGATCATGCCAGTCTACAGTAACATGCATCAGGAAAGCAGTCAAAGATGTACTGAAATAACATGGGATGGATTCTGATATTTTGAACCATTATGTGACACTTTAAGAAACGTTATTCCAATATTATCTTATGTTTGCAAACATTATTTTTTTCTAAATGACCAAAATGTTAAATTATTAGGGCTGATTATTAAAGGAAATTATTAGAGGGAATGTTTTGTCAGACATAAATGAATGTGTATCCCATCACCTAACACACTGACACATAATAAGTGAACCCATACACTACTATTCAAATGTGCTATTTTGAATTATAATATATTTATATTGCTTCAATTATTGCTGAATATTAAACAACTAATTGAGTATAACAATTTTGTTTTACTTTATATATTTAATTCCATTATATGTATTATATTTATAATACATAAGATAATACATTATATTCATATTCATGGTTTTGTAATGGTGTATAAGGGACAGTCATGGTGTTTTGTATTTTACTTGTGGATTGATAAGATAATGTAAAGCAGTGGTCACCAACCCTGCAGATCCTGAAGATAGAATTGGAGGTGAAATCTGCAGCACAACAGTGTTTCAACAGTTGATCTATGACTGGTTCTAGATGCATGTAATGTTTTCTTTTCTAATGGGTTCTAGCTAAATGTCATCTACAGGAAACTAGTGATCTGTAATGGAAACCATTAGGAAGTAAAACGAGGTTTCGATGTTTATGATGGTCTTTTTCAGCAGTGGTCGCGTGAGTAGGTTATTATCACCCGGGAATGCACGAAAATGGTACAAAGTCGTTGAACTTGTGCTGAAGTGAGTAAAAGTGAGTAAATATAGGTGGGCGCTCGCCACCTTTGCCTGCAATTGGAGCTTATGCAGCGTGTTTGGGCTGGACGCGGTTAGCGTTAGCATGTCAACAGGTGGAGCCTCACGGATAAAGAATTTCTTTCAGGTTACTTGGCAACGCCCATTAAAATAGTTATGCACCGACCGAGGCGTCTGATTGGCGGACGGCGCGCTGACGTCCGCTCTCTCCCATGGAGTGGAAGCTGAAAGTTATTTTTTGGGGGGGCTCTCGTTGTAAACGGATCTCTCGCGCATGGACGAGTAACGAAGGAAATACAGCCGTAAAAGCACTGTGAGAAAAGCGAGGCCATCAGAGATATGAGCTCCGAACCCGAGAAGCGAGGCTAGTTTTTGGGGAGGGGCGCCTTGGGTCGTTGTTCTGGAGGAAGTTTGACGTTTTCGCAGCTTTTCTGACACTTTTTGAAATCTGTCCAGAGGCAGCGGCGCTCGGTCCGTTTCGCCTAGACGAAATGTGGGAGCAGGAGGAATTCGAGAAACACTGGAGGAATGAGTTCCCCGACGGCGAGGTTCCTAAAATGAACCTCAGCTCGGTGGAGGACATCGAGAAGGAGCTGGAGAAGTGCAAGGCGAATCTGAAGACGCTCCAGCAGGCCCTGTCCGAGGAGAAGTTCAAGGTGATCTACCTGCAGACCACTATCGCGCAGAAGAAGAAAAGTTACGACGTGGAGAGGTGGGGGAGTAGAGAAGAGGGGGACGAGGGGCAGGCTGCTCCCGCTGCGGTGGCGACAGCGGCGACAGCGGCGACCGAGGAGGAGGAGGTGGGGAGCAAGCCCGCCAATGTGGCTGTTAAAGTCGACCGGTTAGACCGGGACAGCACGAAAGTACCCATGCGGATAAAACTCCCCGGCCTGGGAAGTGTTGGGAGTAAATGTAGCGAAGATCTGAGCAGCTCGGTCCCACTTCGTTCAGACGTGGCCAGAGGCAGTAAGACGGGCAAACCCATTCTGGTTCCTCCACGGAAAAAGCCCAGCCTCGCGAAGGAGAGCCCCATCGTTCCGGCCCCGGAGCAGCCGCCTGCCCGCGACATGAAGCAGCAGCAGCAGCAGCAGCAGCAACCGCCCCAGCAGCAGAAGCCAGAGGAGCGCGACAGCGACCACGATTACGAGGACGTGGAGCTCAACGACAACTTCGTGCAGAGAAACCTTCTCAATCCCAAGGCGAGGATGCATCTCCGCTGGAGCAGGGATTTGGATTCTGGAGATGAGGGGCGGCTCTCGCCCTCCATGCCGTCCCGCTGCTCCTTCGGCTCGGGTCGCAGCACTCCTGACAGGCGGAGTGACGGATACCTCAGCTCTGACCACGACGACTCCTCCTCTGCAGGTAGGAAAACAAACCACTACTTTCACCTTAGTGTCGCCCATGCTGCATGCTCGGTTACAGCTGAACAGAGAGTGATTTATTTACCACCAGCGAAAACAAGTGTGAGGTAAACCCACTTCTAGACACTGTCTGAAAACTCTCAGCTTCACAGTCCAGTTTGCACTCCTGTATATCTGCTGTAGGCTGGCACACGATATGACCTCTACTACAGACGTAGCTAGCACAGTCCACTAAATCTCTGCTATGGGTGGTCACACATCAGTATGTTCAGTTAGATGCTGTACAGTAAGCTATTTAGCCACCTGTGAATCTAACGCACAGCATGATGTTTACTCCGGATCCTCTCATTTGCTTTGCTGTTAGAAACTGAGCAACAAGAGATTTATTCTAAGGCATGAATACCAAATACTTCATAGCCTCAGTTCCTGAAAAACCTACAGCTTCAAACCCCTCATACTTTTAGATCTGCTATGGGTTGTCACTTGGCATGCCATTCACTACCACCACTTTTATTTTGTGTTTGCAGTCAGAAGCTGAAAAGTAGCTGTTTGGCTAACCTCAGATATAAATGTGAGACATTATACCTCAGTATTTAAAAACCTCACAGCCTCAAAGCTCCATATATTTGCTCAGAGGCATATCATACTGACACCTTTCTTCAAAATACTTCAAAAAAGATTTAGTTACCTGTGAATCTAATGATCAGGTATGAAGACACATTTACCTCAGGTGTCTGAACACAAGCCTCACAATCCAGGATCCACTTGGATTGATTTAGGTCTGATAAGGTCACCTGGCAAGACATCTGCTATTTGTCATTTTATTTCCAGTTAGACACTTAAATCAGTAAAAAATAGCCATGTTTAAACATTTTTATGAGGTATATACTGTATAAACAAATACAGTTGCATGTGAAAGTGTTGACTGGACCCCCTTGTCCAAATCACACATTTTTCGTTTTTTTAATTAAGCAGCCTCTGTAGATAATCAAACACACCAATATTTGTTTTTAGCAAATCCTATTGCACAGTTTCTCTGTTTTTTATAAAATAAAAAAATAAAAAATACAGTTACTAACACCCTCTTTTGAAATCACAGCTATCAAAAACCTTTTATAGCCTCCTACAAGTATTTCAGTTCTTGTGGTTGGATTTTCTTGAGATCTGAGATTCTTGGACTATCTTTCTGCACAGCTTGTTTTAAGGTCTGTTGACACATTTTCTATGATGTTCAGGTCAGGGGACTGTAAGGGCCATCCCAAAAGCTTCAGCTTGTGTTCAGTTGCTCCATGATGGATTTTGAGGTATGCTTGGAGTAGTTAACCTGTTGTAGCAGGAATCCTCTTTTCAGCTGCAGTATTTTAATAGATGCTTTGCCCTTTGCATCCAGGATTTGATGTATTTCTTCCTTTCATCCGTGCAATATTATGTATTCCTCCAGTGGCAACGCAACCACAAAGTTCGACAGACCCACTCACATTCTTCAGAGTTGGAAAGGTGTTCAAACAACACCTACAAGCAATAGTGAACACTGAAATGGTACACCACCACTCTTGACTCAGCTTTCTGCAGGTTTTTGGCAGTCATGTAGGATTGCTTTGCCTTTCTTACCAACATATGAGCAGTTCTCTCAGTTTTCTTGGTCCTCCAGAGCACTGTAGACTGTGTGGGGACTCAACGGTTAGAGCACCAGGCTATTGTGAACAGGGTCGTGGGTTCTATACCTGGGCTCGGCAAGCTGCCACTGTTGAGCTCTTGAGTAAAGCCCTTTATGCTCCCTGCTCATGGGGAGAAAATGGCACAAATGATGAATATGGTTGTCTTGTCTTGCAAGCTGAAACCCCTTGGGCATCTTCTTATAGCCTTCCCCTGCCTCATGGGCATTGGTTGCTTTCTTTTTTTAGATATTTTAACAGTTGCTTAGAGAAGCCCATGGTTGCTGAGTGTGACAATGTGTACCTAATAATCTACTAGTGTAACTAAGTAATCTGGATTCTGCGACAGTTTCTAATTACAGTTGGAGACATGTTACATTTGTTTAATGGTGCTCAAATTTTCACATACAACTGCATCTTTACCTCCCTGAGAAAACTAGGTTCAGGTTTAAGCATTTTTAGTTTGGTTCTGAACATTATGACCCTGTGTGCACTTGGTCAGTTTATGTTATTTAGTATGCAGATCGTATCCTGATAAGATTTAAGCTTTATGCATGGTTGTCGAATGTGTCTTGGACAGACAGATGCATTTACGCTGCTATAATGTGTGGCTCAAATGCATCTTAGACCACCTCCTAAAGTGGGTTGACTGGGAATTTTATGTTTTAAATGAGTCATGGATGTATTGCACTTGCATTTTTATGTGGCTTGGCCTTATTCAGATATAATCGTGATACTCATGATGCATGAAGAGATTTAGCTAACTGTGCATTTAAGTGTGAGACCTTCAAAAACATATTTAACTCAGTTCAAACTCTACTTATGTGTGTTGTGTGTTTATCTCTGGCATTGTTTGTATTTGTTTGTTTGTTTGTTTGTTTGTAAGAAAGGTAAAAGGACACCTTTTGGATATTTATCAGTGAATTTGAATGTGAAGTAAATGTTGATACTACAACGTTACTGAATAACAGACTGAGCATAGTATTAAGTAGTCATTGATATAAAAAAAATACTCAAGTTACTAAAATAATGTCTCTGTTGGGAATCTGCTCCTTTAGCAATGGGTCATTCAGTGTTCAGAGCTGCATGGTTCCCTTTCATTGACAACCACATTTGGTTCAAGAGAGGAGAACTGAATCTAGCTGTTTAAAATTTACCTACACATGTTGATACAGTTGGATTTAAATCTCCACAATGTATCTTATAACAATAATAAAAATAATATAATAACCCTTTTTAACCCAGTATTTCTGGCTGGCCAAAACGTGCCTGTCCTAATTTAGAAGCATGCACTTTTAGAGGGACTGGAGTTGCCCTGTGTTGCCCTGAAATGTCAATATTTTAGCCTTATGGCATAAAAATAGTATTAAAAATTCCTAACCGGCATCTACATTAGCGCGCTGTTCTAAATGTGTGGCTATGACAACAGGCCTCACAGAAAGCAAAAATGTTCAAGTTGAAAGTTGGTATTCTGCAAGCGCACACTGAGAAGTCACTAAGAAGTCTGAAGCAGCACTGTGTCCATCTGCCAACATGGCTTGTAAATTGAGATGTTTTGGTAGGCTAAGGTTTCTGGAGTTTTTTATGATCTGTCTCTAGGTCTTTCAGTACATGACAACAATGCATTTTGTCTGCTGAATAGATGTGGTACATAGTTTCATCTTTGAAGATGTACCTGATATCGTTAAGGTATGAGTTTCTGCACTTTGAGGGAACTCTTTGCTGTGTGTTATAAAGCTTACCTTTGCTACCTACGCCCAAGACAGTTTTAAAGAGGCATGGCTGACTTATTTTTACTGTAAGTGGGTGATGTTTTGGAGGGGTAGTTTTAATCTGCTACTTCTAGAAAGTGCCAAACAGAAAAGTTATGTTTCTTTTGCTATTCTATTTTATTTCACGCTTAGAACTAATGGTTGATCTTATTGAATGGAGATTTTGAGAGAAATGCAGTGTATTTGGGAAATGTTGGGAGATCGTGTGAGGAATCTTTGTGCAGCTTCTGTATAGAAGAAATTTACATTTAAGGCATTTAGCAGACGGTCTTATCCAGAGCGACTTACAAAAGTACAGAAATGTACGTATGCAGCAAGGAAAAAGAATGCATGCTGCCTTTCTAAAGCTTATCAGCTTTCTTTAGTGCAACACTGACGCCTCCAATTTAAAGTGACAGAAACAGAACTGAAGTACAGGAAGCAGGAAGACTAGAGTTCAACTTGAACTATTTCCCAACTTACCCAACCAAGTGAAATGGAAGTTCAGTTCTCTGATCACTGAGTTTGTACTGTTTGAAACAAAGCCTTTTTGCTTCTAAAATAGGAAATAGGAACACATCCACACCTCTCTTTAAGACAAGTGATTTATTATAAAAACATGTCCTAGCAATTGGGGAGTTGTAACAGTGAATTCCACCACTGTCACCAATATATATATTTATTTACTCAACAGCTTAATTATCTTATGTAGGTTGGTTTATATGTAACATTAGCGGCCTTATGGGACAGCTGTTGTGCTTTTTAAACGTTAACCCTAAATGTAGCATCAATAGGAGGCAGAACATGCCTCTGGCAATCTGAACCTCCCATGTCCAGCATCAAACTCCAGTATTTTGACAGTGTAGGTTGAGAGGAATCAGCACACCCTCCTGCAGACAATTTGATTGCAAATTGGATCAAAAGCATAAGTAGGCCTGTGTCTGCCTTGAGGTGATTCATAAACATCATAAAATAGGTCTTAAAATAGGCGCAATGTGGCCATGCACCATAACCTCAAAATGAAGTTAGTCGTTGTGCATGGAAATGTGTGCTGCAATCCCAAATGGCAGATGCTTTTTCCAAATGCAAAATCTCCAGTCTGCGAATTATCCAGAGAACTAGCTAATGTTATCTCGCAGTGTCTGGATGAGAATGAGGTTTGAATGAGGTCAGTCAGTGGGCTAGGGAAGGTTGGAGCACACTAATGTCTGTCCAGTAATCAGCACACCCATTTCAGTGGACATGGACACAGTGATTGACCTGAGTTGCAAGCCCAGATTTAACACTATTGTTCACTCTTGCGCAAAAACAGCTCAGAAAGAGGAAGGAGGAAGAGACAGAGAGACTAGCTGACAGTTAGTGGAACAAATGTGACACACTCTTTATGGATTCACAGTCCATATTCAACGCAAAGTCTATATATTGACTTTTGGTTGGCGCTTGGTTTTGCCTGCTTGTCGAGGGCAGGCTCACCCTATAACCGTATTTTAAAAGTAACCATTAGAAAAGCAAGAAACTGAGCTCTGCTGTGCATTTTGTGTTTACCACTGTCTGGAAAGCTGTGCATGGTAAAAAATGCAGGCAGCTCACAGATGTTTCCTGAATACAAACTGTGGAGCCATCACAGTACTGTGTATATTTTGCATAGATGCCTCTAATATGTTTGGCCTGTCCACAAAGCAAGCACTTGGATCAATTGCCTTGGCGTGTGAGTTATACTTTTGCCAGACAAATGAGAACTAGTTTGGTGTGCTTGTTCCTTCTCTTAATATGGGATAATCGTGGATTTGACTTGATTGGGTGCACATCTGGAAAAAAAGAAACATCTGGGCTCTGTGTGTATCCGTGCATGCCGTTAATTCCTGGGAGCAGTCAGATATCTGTGGTGTCGACATGTGGCGGACAAGGATCAAAAACGCATTTCCCAAGGACCTGTTCATAACCAGCAGGGTCCTGCTGTAACAGTCTGCTCAGTTGGGCTGAACAGCTGAGTATGGGATCTGTCACAGACTTGCTTTTAATTATTCCAAATCTCTTCATTCTGTTCACTCTTACAAACGCTTACTTTTGATTGGGTTTTCCTGTACAACCCCTCCCACCTTTAACAGTGATAAAATCACTGTAATACACAGCTTATTGCTTATATGTCAGACAGTTTCAAGATTAAAGTATGCTGTCAAAAACCTGTCAAAATAGTTTGTTGTACCGTAGTATTAGCAGAATGCTGACTGTGATTGGCTGAGAAATTGAATTGGCACAAGATCTGATCATACGTTTTCATGATGACTTGAACTGGATAGCTTTTGTTTGAGGGCAGATTATGTGTTCACATTTATTAATAATAATGGTTGCAAGTATTATTTAATGTTTTACTACATGTATGATTAAAATATATAATATTATATTATGATATTTTTAGCATATATCATGTGTAATGCATGATGATAGATATACAGTGAATTGCTAATTAATTAAATTAAAATAAATTAATTATTTGTAATTAAATTTGTAAAAATCTATTTTATTATGATTATTATTATTATTATTATTATTATTATTATTATTATTATTATTCTCTTGTATATTGTATTATTTATTATTACCTTAATCTGGCCTCAGTGTTGTCTCAGTTTCAGTCACTCTTGGTCTTATGAAATTGACCAGGAGTGACCGTTAGCTTGATGCAAACAAACACTCAAGCAGTCTTGTACATCCTTTTTCCCACACTGGGGCAGAAGCCCAAATGGCTTATAAGTCTCCATTAGGGCTGGGCAATATGGTGAAAAATGTTATCACAATATTTAAAGACATTTTCATGATGCATGATATTAACCACAACAGTCATAATTACAGAGAAAATGTATTTTTTTTAAATAGATTTTAAAAAACTAATATTCAGATACTCTCCAATATTTAGTACAGTTATTTTTATTCAAAATCTGCTGCACTTCATCCAGTTTAACCGGTCTAATTACACATGTTGTAATGAAACGTGCAGTTGATCAGTGTTATTTAAGCACTGACCATATCCTCGATATGCAAAGAAAAGCATATTGTGTATCCTGAAAACAAAATTGATCTCAATACAATGAAATATTGTCATATTGCCCAGCTCTAGTCTAAACATAGTGCAGTGTGGCACCCAAACATTGTATTATAAGTAAGTTGAGATTTAGCCTCATGTTCAGAATTCGGGAGTAAAAGTCAAACTATAGGGAGTACAGAGCCATTTGAGATGAAGCCTAGGTTTAATACTAGTAACTAATACAATACTTTAATACTACTAGGCAGATTCAACCAGACCACAAACCATTGAAGCCTTGCAAGACATTACACAGACATATTCTGTTTTATAATGCAGTTCAAAGGCTAACACTGACGACGAATGGACAGTAAACAGTTTAGCTTATTAGTTACCTATCTATACGTTCTTGTCAGCCCCTTAGTTTGAACAAAACCTACTGGATTTCCTTCTTCATCTGTCTGTACACTTGATTGTCCATGTGAGCAGCTCAGAAGTCCATGAAGAGCCCAAAGATTTTAGCCATTATTACACAATTTAATTGCCTCGAGATGGTGATAGGTGTGTGTATATCAGCTATTTTACAGTGGAGTTGAACAAGGCTTATTCAATCACATACACATAAAAACAGAACTATCAGTTTTATAATCCGTATTTTAAGTTAAGCCTAACTCTGATATGTGGACAATTGCCGGTCACTTAGAAGACTTCACTGGGTGTCTGTGAACTTTGTGTTTTATCCAGGTTTTTTGTCTGTTGGTTACTGTCAGTTATGTTATGTTCATAAGGAATGTTGTCTGACCACCTGCTCTTCCTGTAGCTAAATAGTTTTTTGACGTGCGTGGACGAATTCCTATGGGTTAATGATTCACAAGACGCTCGTGTTGAAACTCCATTCAAAACCGTTTTCTACTTCTGCATGTTTACATTTGAAAGAGGTTGCCTGTTAGCCTTGTCAATATTGATTCTGGTGTTTTTTATGGTGAAGTAGCCATTGGCCTGCTTTGCAGGTCCTTGCTTTGAGCTGAGGCCCTGATTCTATTGAGAGTTAAAATTAGCCCAAGACAAGTTATCTCTGGTAGGCAGTCTCTACTGACCTAGATGTGTGTCCTATTGTTAAAGCTTCCTACAGTCTCTGAAAGGTACTGCCAAAAATCTTAAAGTCAGTTCAGTGGTTTCAGACAGTATTTAATGTTACATAGAAAGCATCTCCCTCAGTATTGTCAGGTCAGGTCTCCTAACGGTATTGAGCCACTAGCTGGTTGCTGGCTGAGTCAGAAGTTGAGTAAGGTTCATATTGAGAGTCTGTAGCCTTCCATAGAAACCATGTAGGGCCTTTGCTGCTGCTGTAGCTGCAGTTTTTAGGTGAATCAGTCAAAAGCCAACCACTAAAATGGAATCACCCAAAAAATGCTGTGTTTACTTTGGCAACTTTGCCTTGTTGCTACATTAGTGTAACACTAATAGCCCTAAGGTGTGTGTGTGTGTGTGTGTGGGGGGGTGGTGGTGGTGTAATTGACCATGCTGACGAAGAGAGGGAAATTTAGTGCATACAGACAAGAAGTTGTAGGCGTGACTTGCCTGGACAGAGAACCGCACAATCACACTCCACCCTGTCCCACAGGGGGACTGTATCAGCTCAGAATGAATGGTATCAAAGCTAACATCTTTCCTTTTTGTTTGTTAAAAAAAGGAAGGCAACATGCAATGTAACGTCACAAACAGAAAACAGACAGCATCAAAAGAAAATGTCCTGCTCCAGAGTTCTGGAATCATCCAAATCACTAATCATTGATTACCTGGCTGTAAGATATTCTTTGCAAACTATGATTTTGAAAGCTACATATTTCCGGAACTTAACAAGTGAAAACTGAGGGGTGATCCAAAGTTCTAACACAGATATTTTGGTGGTGTAAAACCTGTAATTAGCATCTCTGAGTCAAAGAAATCTACAAGTCAAAGAGTCTGAATCCTCCTAAAAACAGACATCATAAGTGGACAGATAAAGCTTACCTCTTTCATAGTCTGAAGTGACAATTAATAGAGGTATTACTATGCATCAACAAAAAAAAACTGATGTTGCAATGCCAAATGATGACCATGTGTCATGGAGATGTGACGATGCATTGTGAAGCATGGGCTTTCTATTTGTTATGATATTTAATGCAGTTGTTTTATCTAAACATCAACAACCTACCTCAGCATGCTCACATTATGCTCCACACTCCTCCCACATCACGGCTCTAATCTCATAGATTATACAACCACTGGATAAATGTTTTTTCCTCTTTCAAATGTTGCTGTAAATATTGAAAGGTAAGAAAACAGCATCATTTACATTTGCATTTAAGGCATTTAGCAGACGCTCTTATCCAGAGCAACTTACAAAGTTAAGACACTACTAAAAAAAAGTCAATAAGGCGACCACTCTGCTAATCGCCCAAGTATTCTCTGAAGAGGTGGGTCTTCAGTCTGTGTTTGAATTATGCATCATGCATCCAAGTTTGTGGACTAAATCAAGTGTGTCATTATACCCATAGATAATAACGTTGAATATCTATGAAAACTAGGCCCTGACCTAATCAAGATATTGGTAGATGATTCCATCAATAAAGCACCGGTATCTTCTTTTGTACCAGGGTTCACCACTTACATGTTAGATACTATTTACTATTCACTTTGGATAATACCTATTACAGCAACATGGGTTGAACAGGACAGATCTGACCATATTGGCCAGAATTTTCAGCTCTTTTAAATCCCAGGCTTTCACATGGAGACCTGCTGACATTGAGGGTGGATGTACTCTTTAAAGAATACTTATAGCAGTGTCCACTCTTGAGACTGACACTAAGAGAGATCTCTGTTCACACAGGAATGGGCTGCTGGGAGTTTACCTTCAACATTTTTTTTTTATAAATTGCCAGGAAACAAAACCAAGCGGAAGAGTCTGTTAAGATTGATATCATCTTAATCATGTTGTGCATCAGTTTTATTGATGGATTTCCTTGCACTTCTATTTCAGATCGACACAGGCTATGTGCAGAGAGCTGTGAGTGTCTCTGTGTTTAACTTCCTCTGGCGTGTGGCACTGTACAGGGCATGTACTGCATTAACCACAACAAAGCACCCTATTTTCTCTGCACCGGGTTAGCAGTGGCTTCAGGGCACACTGCTAGCTCGTTAGCACTAGCATGTTATTCTAGTCTGCAGTGAAGAACGCTGCTTATACTAGTGAGTTATACTAAAGTTGAATGTTCGCTGTTATAAAGGGTGTGGAATATTCACACTAGTGCTCACGAACACAAACATTACGCATGCCTTTTTGTTTTTTCTTCTGTCTCGTCCTAGCCATTAAACGTGGGCCTGCCCAGGCCCATTCCTGCAGCTCCTGCTTAAGGAGAGGACATGCTTCCTGTGTGTGTGTATACTGTGTGTTTGTGTGAGGGGGGAAAAAGGGGGGGGGGTATGGAGTAGGAAAGCTTGGACATTAAGACAACCAGTGTCTGTAGATCTTTAGCACTGTAGACCTGAGTATGTTCTGCTGTTGAGTGTTAAGTCACTTTCACTTTTATAGACATGGTTAGTTTAGTCTAGCGTCTAGAATCTTTGTAAGACTGATCTTTGTAAATCACCTTGTAACTTCAGTGTGGATGGACAGATTTCAGCTGCTGTCAGCTCTTTAAAGGTCAATGTATTGTCTCTGTCATGCAAAAAGCCCTGTATCTCCAAAATAGCAACTTTACAGGAGGAGGTTTTAAAACCCTAACAGGCTTTGCACACTAGAGCAAATTATAGAAACGGGAGGTAAGGTCAGTATTTTATGATCTGGGCCTTCAAAGTGTGTATTAGCCTGCAACATGTAACATAGGATCCACAGTAACTCATCTCTGGGGTTGTTTTAGTTAAAACATGAGCTTAACTTTGTGTTCACAGTTTGGTAGTGGCTCTTAAAGTCTAGAGTACTACTGGTCATTATCTGCCCACACACCCTTATAGTGGAGAGGTTGAAAGCAGTAGGTGTGTGAGTAGGTGTAGTGTGGACTGTTCTTTCTCCCCTCTCTGGCTTTTGGATTTTTTACTAGAACGACTTTCTTCGGTTGTTCCGTTCCCGTGTGTGTGTGTGTGTGTGTGTGTGTGTGTGTGTGTGTGTGTGTGTGTGTGTGTGTGACAAAGAGCATGTTAGATCATGTCGCAGTGATATCAGAAGTTCATCCAAGTCTGGGCACAGTGTTTAATAGGCTTGTATTTGGCGTTGTCATTACAATGTTGGGTAACACTTCACTTGACTAGTCGGTGCATCACCTGACATTCAGCGGAATGCCTGTTAATAGCTGAAGACTATGTTGGATGTAAAGGACTGTTTATTGACTGTAATCCTGCACCTAACCCTTACCTTAACCTTAAATTTACCCTTTCAGGATTAGATTTAAGGTTTAGGTTATGGTTAGGTTTTAGGGTTGATTCAAGGTTGAGGCTGAGGTTAAGGTTATGGTTAAAGTTACATTCAGTATGCAACCATTTACGTTCTACTTTAGTTGCATTTAATACATTCAATTCAGTGGAATGTTAGTTGAATGTCAGGTGAGCATCTACAAGACATTTATAATGGACCACCCAAGTAAAGTGAAACCCAGTGTTGTTAAAGGCAACTGCCTTCGGTTTTTAAAAGTTGACCTTGAGGCAATGCAACCATTGACCGTAATCTCTACAGCGATAATTGTTAGACCATGTGACAAGATGTTCATTTAGAGCACCGTGTTAATAAATTGGGCTGACCTTGGTGTATCTTTCTGGTGAGGTAGTGCTGAAACAAGGATACACAGTGTCACTGATGCAAAGCAACAGTATTATTACTAATAGTTTCCCTTGTAGAGAATCTCCGGCCTGCTAAACATAAATGAGTGAGTGAGTCACAAGTCCATTCCTACGGTTATTTCTGAGTGTTTTTTTTTTGTGTGTGCATGCTCAATTCAAATAAATGATTATTTCTTTTAATACTTTTAATAATTTCTTTAATCTTCTCTTAATCTCTTTAGAAGACACAGTATGCATTTCAGGGCACTGTTCTGTAGCAACAGACACCTCAGGTTATCTCTGTTTTATGTCATAGCAACCCTTTACCGGAAGTGATATAGCAAACTTAAATGGTTATAACTTGGAATTCTTTCATCACTAGGGTGGTATGTAGTTAAGGTAATCACTAATGTATTTTGCATCAGTGTAGCGCAAAGGAAAAGAGTTAAACCGATTTACAGGCTGTGGAAGATCTTGTGGTGATGGTCCGCCGAACCTCGAGAGGAGACAAGAAGTCACTGGGTAGTTTGTGGCTGAATGTGGCTGAGTGGGATGTATCAGCCGGTTTGAATGGGACAACGCTGTATGATCCTTTTATAAACTGAAAGGTTTATTCACAAGAAGAAAAAACTATACAAACACAAAACCAAACCGAATCAAAAGGTTGACCTGACTCGTAGGCGGTACGGGTAACTAGGAAAGGTCTTAGGCCGTAAGGCCATATGGCTGTACTCTGTGCTCAACTCGTTTCGGTCTACTTGCACTTAGGCACCCACCTAAACTATTCTCTCACCTTTTATAGGGTTAACCCCACCCCTGCAACGCCTAAGCCAAACCACCCTCTGCAGGGGTGTTGCTGTTCAAAAAGGGTGGATTTTATATAAGCATATATGAAATCAATAACATACATCATACCTTAGTCTGTAATATTACCGACTGTCTGTAATATTATTCTTGAATACAGTACACAGATTTGTTCACCGGCCTCAGTTCTGTAACAGAGTGTAAAAAGGACAACACCCGTCTCATGAGCTAGCCCTGGGCCCTTCGGCATGCTCATGAGTGAGCTCTGTCTGCTCAGCCTCCCTTTTACTAAATGTACATGAACGCAGACAACAGGTATCATAGGTAAGTATTCAGGTAAGTATTACAAACACACCTGCATACATAGTGCTCAGGTGATGGGCAATGCATTTGCCTCATCACAGATCTATTCCCTCACTCGTACACGGCACAAGTGAACAGAAAATTAGAAAAGGGCTGAGTAACAATGTTAGGTAATGCATGGCAACAGCAGTGGTACAGAAATTGCTTTAAACATGGGGCGATGAAGGCACAGTCGCTCCAGGATGCTTGTGCTACAAGTGTTTGTGCATAGCCCTTGTACTGCCGAGAAGCCATCTCCACTTTTCAAAGCTTAGAGAGGATCACATTGTTGGTTCTCTGTCCAAAATACTCCCACGCTTTACATGCTCTTGGGCGAGTTTTTTTAGCCACAGCTTGACAGAACTGGAAATTTTGGACAGTTTAGCTTATATTTGGGAGAAAGTATGTACATTATTTTACACAAGCATGCATGTTTTTAAGGATGTGACTAAGAAGTCAGCACAGCCAATTTATCATGTTAGTGCATTGTCTACTGGGGGGTCTCATGTAGAAGACTTGGCCATATCGGCATCGGCATAATTTTAGCCCTCACCTGGAGAGGCAGCCTTTGTCGAATGGTCCCAGTCATCACACACACAAACTGCCGGATACTCTATGACCATTTCTGGGGTAGGAGGACTTCTGTTTATTTCTGTTTATACATAAAACTAATAATTTGCAACACATTAAAATATTTTCTTATATTTGTATGTCTTTCACACACAAATGCTCTTCTGGATGAAAGGCTGTAGAGCCTGCTTGTTTAAGTACTGTAGAGCAGTGCAGTCATTCTCCAGTGGTCACTAAACCCTCCTGTGGAGTGCCTGAGGAGACGTTCACTCAAGCTAATTAGACTAAGGCTTGGAGTTTTTAGGCCTTTAACTCTTTGCTCTGGACTAACGATGCTAACTGTTAATGGCTAATTGTTGCTGGTAAATGGGTTGCCATGGCAATCAGGCTGTAAAATATGTGTTACCATGGCAGTCAGGACGTCAAGAGACTTGTAGAGCCACATATGAACACACATATGAGTGATCGGGCAGTCTGGTGAAGTGTCAGTGACACGCGTGTGTTTTTTCGTGTGGGTGGGTGTTTTGAAACTCTCTCACTGCAGCGTACAAACCTGTAGCGGTGCGTCTCTACACCCCTACATTCAGGCAGCTGCTTCAGAGTTCATGCACTTGCAAAAGTGGTCTGCAGGCCGTGTCAGTATAACGGGACTCGCAGATTAAGGCCTTATGCTACCGAAACTGCAGCTTCCTGTGTTCTGTCTTCTATCTGTGTGTGCTTACCTTTTTTGCTGCTTCATCCTGATTGTTAAAAGGGACATAGACATATCTACATTTATGTAGATTTATCAGCCTGGTTTTGTAGACTGTTTTTGTTTACTGGGTCCTGTAGTTACTGTGCCTCACCCACGACGCAGTCAGGGCCAAAAAGCTCCTTATACCTTTAATGTAAATGGATTAAAAAAAAGAAAAGAACTGCAGTAAACAATTTTTTATTAAGGTATTTATTGGTGTGCAAATCCATAAGAGGATGCTCATAAATATCATGCATTCTCAAAGCCGCAAGCTGCCACTCTCAGCCTGCAGACATGAGGTGGGTGGCTAAAAAAAGTACTTCTCCTTTTTGCTTAGTTTCAAGGTTTTTCCAATAAGATATTGCGCTCCAGGCCAGAGAGACGGTGAGTACAATGCAGTACAATTGAAAGCACACAAGGCAAATAATGTCCCTAATTGGAGTAGGGAGCTGCAGTGTGTAGCACCAATTAGCCAAGCAGCTGAACTAACTAGAATAAGCTTTCCTAAAGCAACTAAACTAGCATTTGTGCTGCATTTGCACTTGTGAGATTGGAGGAGACTGAAGGGAGAAGCATTGAACTCACTCCTGATTGCTGTTGGTAAAACTAAACTTTACTCAGAGACACAAGCTGCTGTCCTGAGCTTATACTGAGCTTACTGTACATTTAACTTCTCCATTAAAGCTGAAATGGAAATGGATTGTGTTTGTTTGTGTGGGTCGGTAGTAGCATGCTCTTATCTGTGTGTTTGGTAGCCATCGTGTTTGACTAACTGGGCTGAGTCATGCTGGGAGAAGCTGCAGAAGTACACCATATGTCAAAATGTTTGTGGACACCCATTCTAATGAATACAGTCAGCTACTTTAAGTTTCACTTCTTACTGATACAAATGTGCAAATACACAGGAGCCTTATAAACATTATGGCAAACAAATAGTCCCTAAAGGTATAAGCCAATAGATTAGGAGACTTTGAAGCAGATAAACATGGACCCACATAAACCCATTGGCAATGAACTGTTGAGCAGTGGAATGGTGTTCTCTGGAATGATGATTCTCCTGTCACTAAATTAAATCAAATCCTCACAGCAATGTTCCAACATCAAGTAGAAAGGCTTCCATGCACAGTAGAGAGTTACTCCAACAAAAGCATGATAAACTATGAATGACTGATTGAGAGATCCCAATACTTTTGTCCGTGTAGTGTATCTTTTAAAAATGTGCATTTTTCTTTTCAATAAATGTTATAAATATTTACATTTAAAATTGTAGTTAAACAGCTCTGAACAGGCTGAATATGATTGATATGAATGATAAATTAATTTGTTTTTGTGACATCACATTGTCTTTAGAGATTACAGATATTTTTGCATATCTAGACCCTATAGACTGGAATGTGATTTAAAACACACTGGAAAAAAGGACAAACAACACATTAACATATATCCACCCATCCTGCCCTGTCATGCCTATTCGCCTACCAGGAGTGTTTCAGCCTTAACTGCTTTTTGAATGAGGCACAACACCGAGAAGCCAGTCAGAACAGAGGTCATTTACATATACACAGCAACAAAAACAGCCTGTTTAATTCCTTGGGATAACCGGATATTGGCAGATGTTCATGTTTAAATTATGGAGCTTTTGGGTTACATCAACCCTTGTGCTAGACCATATGACCTCAAATCAGTATCGCAATTAATTATAATTTTACCTCTACTGCGGTTAATGAATAATTTATTATGTTTAAGTTCTTCATGTTGCTTCCATGTCCCAGACATGGACAGGGCGAAGTCACATGACTACACACACGCACGTTAGTATGTTTTTAAGGGGACAGTACATGGACACACACAGTGGGGAAAGTAATAACAGATTTAAGGAACAGATTAAAAACAAAGTGTTCACAGAATTAAAAAAAAAAAATCTAATAATCAACATGGGCAAGATTACGTTGTTTAGAGGTTCTGAATTTCAGTTTTAGTTCATTTTCGATGAATTGCCCAGCCCTAGGATGAACCCACAACATGTTATTAGGAAAAACAATAAAATACAACACATAAAATATGTGGGCCCTCTAAAGCAGCACTGGACATGCTGACATGGTGAATTAAATGAAATATGGGAACAGTTAGCACGTCCTTTGCTTGGATTTTACTCATTATAGGCAGTGAAATATTCTAAATGTAGGGGAGGATATCCGTTGTAAAGCATCATTTAAATGTTACTACGCTTCAGCGCATGTATGAGTTTTCTGTTTCGCTTTTTGATTAGTGTACTTTCAGTGTACTTCAGAATGCTATAATTCTTAGTTTTGTTTCTATTGCAAGGAAATGCCTTTTAGTTTAGTTTCTGTTTAGTTTCACTTTTAGTTCAATTTTCTGATAAGAATGAGGTTTAGTTTTGATGTTTTTGCTGTAGCATCCCAGTTTTAGCAATGCTAAATTAGCACAACAGTAGACTGCTGAACCTGACGAGCTTTACTGAAAGGCATCTCTGGCTCCTGATTATTCATTTGCCTTTCTAGACCACCCGCATTAAATGTGGAAACTAATGTTTTTATTCTCTGTAATGTTGTTTATACTATTTTGGCATGTTTCATTTTTTTCTGAAATCAAGGGTATTAAAAAAAGAGTTCCTGCTTTTGTTGGAGTACCTGTCTCTGCTGTCCAGGGAAGTCTTTCTCCTAGATTTTGAAGCACTACTGTGAGGATTTTGATTCCATTCAGCAGTAAGAGTGGAATGATCACCACTCTGCCTTATCCCCACCTCACCCCAAAAGTATTTGTTGGAGCACCATCATTCCAGAGAACACTATTCCACTGCTCCTAGTTCAATGCTGGGGGGCTTTATATCCCTCTAAATTATGCCTGACATTAAGTATGGGGCCAATAGGTTTGTGATTATCTGCTCCAGAGAGTCCTTTTGGCAATACTTCTCTACAGCGACCAGAAAAGCTTAGTGTCAGCAATGGGTGCAATTTAGTAGCTGAATGATTTTTGTTATCATAATGTTATCATAACAAACTATTTTATTCATAGAAGAGATTAATAAATAAATGAATACACAATACTTGATGAGATAAATACTTGATCAGAATTAAAACATTTTAGTGGTGTTCATGAAAGTAATACTGGAACACAGTAACCTTGGTGTGGAGTTTTGTTGGCTGTTCTCTCATGGAGACCTGGTTTAACCTTGAAATGTAGCCATCTCTTGTATTCAGCAGTATTTTGCCCTATTTTTTTTCTGTTGCAGGTCCTGGCCAGTGTGGTCAAATCATTTGGCAAAACTGCGTGCCTTTGACCTTGCCTTACATGTATTAACATGTCTTCACTGTAGCCGTTCAGCCACTCAATCGCTAAAGGTCATTTATACGTTCAGTCAGTAAATGTGCTGATCAGTGTCGCACAAGCCTATATGCCTATATTTGCAGACAACATCCTGCTCTGTCAGTTTTTTTGTTTTTTACACCTTCAAACCTGTGGTGCATCTGCTGGTTTCAAGACTATTTTTGACATAAACAGGCATCTTGGAAGCCAAACACACACCTGGTTTTGTAGATATCTGTGGCTTGTTTACAACCACAACCGATTTCAAAGCCACACTGCGATTTTTATAGTGATTTCATAGCATCAAGGTTTCATATAAAGAAATGCTTAGCAACAGGGGTTGGGAGGGGTAGGTAAAAGAGGGTGGCAAGCGGTAACATTCTGTTTTGGGAACATTCAAAATAATCCAAACAAATAGACATAATACAAAACAAAAACTCTTTAAGATATTTGCATACAAAAGCCTTCATTTTGAAAGTTTAATTTCAGCAGTGGTGAAGAAAACAGCAATTTACCAGCTTGTTGAGTGTTGTTTTTTTTTAATGTGTCTTAAGAGCATTGGATTTGTTTTTTAACTATTTATTAGTGTATAAAAGACATGCACTGTGTTTTCGGCCTGAGTTAGCACACAAGCTCATTCAGCTGGTTATTGTTTTTCAGTTAGAGTAACAATAAAACACATGTTTATTATGTGTCAAGAACACGCAACTCCCATCAGTTAGGAGTCAAGCTAATACTAGAGAAAAGTGGGTTAAACAGCAAAAATGGAGGCTAGTCAGGGTCCTAAGGAAAGAAGTTGCTCGAAAATGCAAACAATGTTCAGGGTTTAAAGTGTACTGATTATTCCCTGGTCTAGACAGTTCATGTATGGAAATACAAACTTCTTCTTACTTCCGTCAATGCCTGTTAGCAGGTAATTCCATGTCAGCTCAGACCAAAACAAATGACACACTCTTAGCTTACTGTTATTAAATATATTCAATCAAATTTAAAATGATTTCTTGTCACCTTAATTACCTTATTCTTGTCCTCTGAGAGAGTCATTTAGGCTATCCAAATATCCTGCCTATTCCTCTGCTGGGGACATTTTTTCTTATATAGTGCTTTCAGCCTATCGAAATACCCCACCTGCTGATTTATTAAGGCAGCTTTACCTAGAAGCAGCTGTCCCTTTGTCGATAACAATGTCTAAAAGACTTGTTTGAGTAAGTTAATGCTCAGAGGTGGTGCTGTACCCTGTCGTTTCACTTGACATAACTTTCAGAAGCTCAAGATAAGGGAATCTGTTTATTCAAGAGCATCCACACAGCTTGGAACAGATATTAACAGCCAGGATAAAGAGGAGAATGCCAATTAGGATGTAAAAGTATCTTTTTTTAAAAATATATTTTACCATGACACCATGACGTGTCTTTTCCACCCCCAGAAAGTTAATCTGTTAATTAGTGTTACAACGTAAGCTTGAATAATATTTGTTTGTTTTGTTACTGGTGTATAGAAAATTGGGCCAACCTGCTTTTATCTAAATGGACATATTTGAATAATTTTATGGTGGTTAAATATGTTATCTAACAAGTTGTCTGATACTGAATTTGAACTTTGGATATTCAAATATTAAAAAGTTTTTTTTTTATACATCGCTGCTTGACATATGAGGAAAGTCCTCGACACAGCATGTAAAGCACCTCGCTGTATAATTCATAAGTGGTGGTTTTAAACCACCCGGAAACTAACTAACCAGGATTGTTTTTACCTGCTTTGTTGCTCCTATTTCTTTTTAACGGTATTGGAGAGTGAGAAATTAATGCATTTGTGATGTCTGAACGAAAACATCCTTTTATTCAGTCTACAGCAGCATGCCCTCCGCCTTAAACCAGGTGTTTAATCCCAAGCTACTTTTTAGATGCAAGCCCCCTGATTGCCTGGCTTGTAGCTCACACATTCACTTTTAGCAGGTGGGAAATTCTCTGCAAGGTGAGATTAGTACTCAAATAGCTTTTGGTGCTTTGCAAGCGTGACACTGTGCGTCCTTGTTGACTGAGACAGAGCAGGGCAGCCAATTCTGTATTATTTACATAAAACAGTCTTTAAAGCGCAGTAACAAAAACAAGCCTATTGAAAAGGATTAAGAGATGCTGGAGAATACTAATGTAAATATCAATTGTGATTATTTATTTATTTTTATATGTAACCCACATATAAAAAATAGATATATTTATGTATGTAACCCACTACCATCCCCAGTAGGCTTCAACATACAAAAATAAATATAATACAAATGTACAGATTGTAAGCTATGCGCCTTTAAAAACCTGTCCTTCATAACTTATGAATTATAGATACTAATAAGGCGTGTGTGTGTGTGTCAGTAAGGTGTGCTCCTCCGCTGCAGCTGGCTTCCCCTTCCTCCCTGAACCACAGAGCAGGTTTTAGCACTTTACATCATTAGCACAAGTCTTTGTCACCTTGATTTCATCAGTCTGGGTTTTTTCTGAAAGTTGTCACTGTGCCTTTTTGCTGTCTTGTTGTTTGCAGACCCAACAATCAAGCGTTCAGTTACCTCAGGAAACTGTATTATAGTGTGGTGGAGTGGCCTCTGATTCATATTTTTTGACCATATTCCTTACTCACAGTGGTCTTGCTCAAAAAAAAACAAGGTCTGACCAGATAGACTTTCTGTAAACCGTTTACTTGACCTAAAAATGCAATGCCACTTACATTATCCAACCTGGTTTGTATGTGCTGCTTCTGTGGTGTATGGCTGATTAGAAAGACTACTTGGATAGATCACGTTATTAATCCCAGAGGGAAAGTCACACAGCAACACAAAAAGCACAAAAATAGCAAAACAAAAAAGGCAGAAAACCTACCCTTATATATGAAAATATAAAGAAAAATCCAAAATAATAAAATAAGTTTGGAATAAGTTACATAGATTGTATATAGTGGTGTAAGGCACTTACATAGACTACTACATTAGATTAGAGTAGTAGATTAGCTCAAACTGTAATTTCCCCATGCTTGATTGCAACACACTTGTAACAGAAACAAATGGGAAGGTGTGTTTAGCACTGCCAGATAGTACAAAGTGCAGTTATAGCGCACTATACTACTCTACTCAGATTTAACTGAGTATGTTGACCTTTTCTTGCATTTTGAACACACACACACACTCACACACACAGGTGAACTAGGGGCAGTGAGCACACCCACACCTAGAGCGGTGGGCAGCCAACTCCAGTGCCTGGGAGCAGAACCCACAAGCTCTAAACGCTGAACCACCACTGCCCCACCACTGCCCCTCTTCTACCTCAGTAACTGCTGTGTTATTGGATGTTACACGCTGACTGTGTAAACCTGTGTGTTATAGCACGTTACATACCTCCGCACCGTATCCCCACCACATACATTCGGTACTGAGTTTTGTGCCAGTGCTGCACTATCCTGTCTGATAACTGTGTCTAATGTCTTTTGCATTTATTGTGGTGTTCTGATTCTGCGTTCATGTATCTGTGCGGTATTGTTATCCACTGTAATGTTTCCCTCCACTGTGTATGCAGAGGGAATGACAAATAAATCCTCTTGACTTGACTTGAGAGATATATAGTACCGAAATGATGCCAGATTAGTTTAAAGAATACTAAGTTTCCTTAAGCAACACACAAATGGCCGTCTAGCTTTGCACTGGAAGTTGGGTTTACTCTGCTATAGTAAAAACACTAGATCTGTGAAGGACCCTTATCTTTTCACCTCAAAGTCATGCGCCATCCATGCTCTGAGAACACCCCACACCTGCTTGAAGTCAGGGAAAGTGCACTGTGTGGTTTTTGTGCCCAGCTGCCATGGAAACCCCGAAAATGAACAGGATGTTCAAGCCAGGTTAGTGGTTTTGTGGAAGACTAGTGATTTAGTATTAAGGTGACACCTGGCCCCCTGTTCTCTCTCTCTCTCTCTCTCTCTCTCTCTCGGTCTCTCTCTCTCTCTCTGTCTCTCTTTCTCTGTCTCTGTGTCCCGCTCTCATGCGTACACACAGACACATGTGTGCACACACCTCTCACATACACTCTCTCACACACACACACACACACACACACACACACACACACACACACACACACAGGAAGGGGTGATCATGTGGAGAAAACCGCTTTTGTTTTATTTTAGGTGACACTGGCACATAGAGTCAAGCATAACTAGTAGCATGTTCTGTTTTACTAGCATAAGGTGTGTGTGTGTGTGTGTGTGTGTGGGGGGGGGGTAGTAAGAGAGAGGATTATGTTCCATGTGCTGCTGTGCTTTGATCAACTTTCGCTTGTCTGGGTGCAGCAGTTGATAGAGAGGGTTTCTGCAGAGCTTGCAGAAAACTGTTGTCTGAGCACTCTCGATACTGTACACATCCTGTTAGCCAGCATTAAGCTGTGATCAGGCCTACTACTCTGCCTCCTGACAGTTAGGACTCTGATTAAAGCTTTTAGAAAGTGTGACATGCAGTTTATAAGGCCAGATTCATGAAAACTACTCTTCCATACTTGGAGTACAGTGATTTATATTCAAACTTGAGCTGCACTTCATCCAGTTAAACAGCACTAATAACACTGTAGTGAACCCTGCAGATGGTCAGTGCTCTTTATTTAAGCATTGGCGATATCCACAGTATGCTTAGAAAAATTAATCGTGTATCATAATAATAAGATTTTCATATTGCCCACCCCTAAGCCATTGATGCAGTACGCCATCTATTGACCATGTTTCTGTATATTTTATTCACGTCCCGTTAACGACCCGCTCACATTTCACAGTTGATAAATCAGGTTTCTATGTTCTAGGTTTGTGTGTGGAGTGTGGCTGTCAACTGCAGAGGCAGACTTTTGTCTAAAGGCTTTGTTTAGTTGATTTTCTTCTCTCGTTTATGGTGTGCCTCTAATAGGCCTCCTTCTGCCATGGTGAATGGAGGAGCTGACACGGTCACTCGCCTGCTACCTTACTCTCCGTGATCTCTCGTCTTGTGCTCATTCATGGGTGATTCCAGTCTCACTTCCACACATACAGACATGCCCGCACATCCCTTACAGTCAGGAGTGTGGTTTGCCATGTGTTAAAGGGCCCATATATATTATTAACTGAATTTGCTTGTTCTTGAGAGTTGGATGTAGTTTATGAACATTGCGAAAGTTTTAAAAGGGCAAATCCAGATCTGAGAAATAAGCTGCAAAACCAAATTTAGGTTCATAAAGAATTGCTTTGCGATTGCATTTCAGTTCACAGCAATTCAGCCAGTCCACAAATTAAGTCATAAGGGTGGTTTTAATATGGGCTGCTCTCTCAGTGAGACACAACAGAGGGAGGCCAGTTTGGAATACAGTGAAAGAACAGCCAGGGATGAAGAAAGTTTAGACATGAGCCCTTTAATATTTTTTTAATTTAGTGTGCTTTCTTCATTGTGCCGTGTCTCCACACTCCAGCAGGTAGCACTGGCAGGAAGATGTTTGTGTGAGAGTGTGAGAGAGAGCGAGAGAGAGACAGAGAGAGATTCACATTTGTGTTCATTTACCACTGCTACTTCCATGTGGTTATGTGCAAAACCGCCATAGTATTTCAATTCTCAACTAATGAATTCTGAAACATGAGGGGAAGAGCTGATACTCTTTTATTAAAGGTGACTAACAGTGATTGTTCCTCTCTCCTTTCAGTAATGAAGGTAGATTCCACTGAAGTCTCCTCACCTTTAGAGCTCAGAGCCCACACTGCTGTCAGTGTGTAGCATTTTTCTTTTTAAATGTCACTATTGCAGTACACCGGAGTGGGACCCCCTGGATTAAAGCTGTTAATGCCATGCCCCCTTGTGGACACGTCATTCTCGGAAGGGGGCTGCATATTAAAGGGGTATGTGGGTGTTTTGCATTGTGAGTAGATGATGGCCTGGAGAAGGCCATCTGTGCTAGACTGCTAGAGTTGGGTTATGCATTGTCTGTGTACCAGTGTTTGTGTCACACAACCAAGCAAGATATTGACCTGCATCGTGTCTTATGCTTTATCTTATCTTCTTCAGAGCCTCTTAGAATGTTAATGCATATGTACAATGCACAATGAGCATTTTTAATCTCTTGATTTTCTTTATAGGGGTGCAGAAAAATATTGATTCTCAAATGCACAGTCCTGATTATTACTAGTTTCCATGCAAAGATTGGTTTATTTTGTGCTGTTTTAAACCCAGACTGCGTCTTCGTCTTCAGATCCCACCGTTCTGTTTGGATAAAAAAAAATATTTTATACATATGATGGTGTATGGTTATGCTATGACAGTTTTTTCTATAATGTGATACAAAAATTGCAGCATATGGTCTTGATTAATGTATCACAATACACTGCAGTATATTGAATATTAACTCCTGTATCGTAATACTATCACCAGGTTTGTGCCAATACACATTGCTAATCCCTTATCTCGGGCATACACTTTGTGATTTTTATTTTTTATTTTTACGATTCAAAACGTTAATGAGGCCTGTAGTATATGATTTTCAGCAATGTAATTCTAACTGCAGCCAGTGAGATAGCTAGGGAAATAAATGGCAGTACATAAGAAATTCTCTCTGTTCCATATAATGGACATTATATAATATTTATTGAGTATTTCAGTTGTTGTTTAATCTATAAATAGTAAGTGTGTGACTGGTTGGAGGAAATATCCTCAGATGTGCTTTATAAGCCTATTTACAACCTTCTTATTTTGCTTCTTAATAAAACACTCTAACACTCTACCTTACTTTACTTTCTACTCTACCTTAAGAAAAAGATTTTTGAACTCTGCTTTTATACAGTGATTTATGTCACCGCAACAGTCCACCGGAACCACAAAGCATAACAGTGTAAAAAAGACATTTATCTTGGGAAATTATTCCAGAGTCTTAGTGGAAAGTGTTGCTGTCCTCTCTGGGTCTTCTGGGTGTCCAGTTGTCATAGTGTGCGGTTAGCTAGCTGAAGAGCTTGTAAGTCTGGTAGGGTTAGCTCTTAGCCTAGCACCCGGCTAGCACCTGCTTGCTTCACCAGCTCTGACTCTTGTATGCCTCTTAAAACGTAGTGCAGGCTGAAACATGTATAACCGTAAGAATGGTCAGGGCTAAAATGCTGCAGGTTGAATAGATATGTAAATGTGCTGGTTTTCATGACATCACAAAAATAGTGAATTTAAGATGGGCTGAGGGTAAGTTTCCATGAAAAGACTGCATGATCTAGGGAGTGAGTAATACTGTTATTATTTACATTATTTACTTGATATATTGAGCTTGTATCATCAAAGGTCATAGGGAAGTTCATTATATGGGCCCTTTACAAGAAACAAAACAGTGCTGCCACAACAACCTATACATTTGTAGCAGTGGTCAGAAGGCATGTGTACCTGAACTATCATCAAATACCATGATATTGGAATAGGAAGGATTTAGGAAATACTGTCATATTTACTTATATTGTCATAAGTACTAATGACTCTGTATGTGGAGATAGAATGGCAGCTATTCACAATTTGTAGCTGTGTGTGTGTGATTTGGGATTTTTGATTTAGTACTTGGTTCATGAACTACTCATTCACTCTGATTCATAGAAATAACAAAGATGTTAAGTGACTCAGCCACCCTACAGAACCCGTGCCCTTCCAGTGCACACACTCACACCCTCCTCTGCCCTGTAGTGACGTCCTACAATGCAGTCATTGAGTCATCCGCCTGAGTTAATGTAGCTAAAGTTGGTATGTGCTGAGAAATCAACAGCACTCCCATTGAGCAGATGGCCTTTGGATGGTCTAAGAGCAGAGTGACTTCATCAAAACCACAGTCAGGTTATTACTCAGACTCATTTTGCACACCCATCGCACTAATGAATCCTTAACAAAAGGTTTCTAGGGGAAATAAGTGACTGGTTGCATTAGGGTAGTGTTCGGACTGGTACTCACTCACCAGCCAATTCATTAGGTGCACTTATTATACAGTGTGTACTTAATAGTATTTTATTCTCATGTTACTTCATAGCAGTGGCTGCATGTTAAACAAACTTTACACAACAAGAAAGCTATTCAACTTAATAAAAAAAACTTAAGACAACTTGCTTGAGGCCCACATATGATGTCTATGATTTTGTGTAAAACTAAACAATCATAATTAATTTTTAAAAGACCATTATAGAACATCTCACTGTGAAATAATCAGCCTGTTCACTACTGTTCCTCTTTTAAATGAAAAGATGTAAATGTTTTCATTGGCTGCCCTGTTTTTTTCTCATTTAAAAGATTAGCCTGGACTAAAACCCTTCTTGTAACTTCAGTGTGAAACTGTGTGCTAAGCTGGTCATATATGTATAGGTAAATACGTTGATTTTTGTGACACCACAAAAGCAGTTCTTTCAGCTTGGTTACTTCACATGTATGGGCTATATGGACAATGTTTACACACTGTATCAACAACAGCTTCAAAAAGCACAGACATTATTTTTTTCTATGAAATAGGCCATTTTTAAGCTTTGTATTTTAACATGTATATTAATTTAATTTAATTTTAATTTAATTTAACTCTTGACTTGTTGCATTTGTGAAAGACTACACAGTTGAGATGAATGTATCAGGTTAAATGGGATCGTTGTCCTCCCTGTGTCTGTCTGGGTTTCCCTTGGGTGCTCCGGTTTCCTCCTACCTCTCCAAAACTCACATGGTAGGTAAGTAGGTTATGCTGAATGGTTAGGGCAGGGTAGGCTCCTAGTACACTGCAACCCTGACCAGAAAAAAAAGCAGATAAGGTGATAGGTGATGGATGGGTGATTGTTTTCAACATTTTGCAACTCTTGTCCAGTCTCTGCCTTTTTGTTGACAGAGCTTGAATAGGCCAAACAGTGAGCTGGGACCCTCTCAAGTATTTCACTGATCTCTGGTTTGGTAGCTGCTGTACAGTCTGGACACACTAGGTGGCAGCAGAGCGTGTGTGTTCAGGCTTGGCTTGGGTAAGGAGAGATGCTGTCTCATAGTTGAACAGAATGCTGAGCTAGGCTTAGGACCCATTTGTCCATATAACTGGAGCTCTTCATTAGGCTGTGGAAGACATAAATTGTAGATTGCCACTCTCTTTTTCGGAGAGCCTTCATAAATATGGGCTAATTTATGGATGGAGTGTGTGCAACATAACTGAGGTGACTGCATTGTATGTGTGTGTTTGTAACTAATGGGTTCAGCTGCCCTGTGAGTAGAAACAGCCCCAGGTTAGTGCATGATGGATATTCTGGAAAAGCAATTTGTGTAGTGCTTGGTGCACAGGAATCCCACCCACCAGCACCACCTGTCTCGATTGTGCTCTGTTATTTAGGTTTGTCTCTCTCCCTCTCTCTCATTTTCTCTCTCTGTAAATGTAAGTAAGTAAATGTGAACATGCTTAGTAGTGGCTAATGTTTTGATAATGTAATATTTAAAAACATTATGCAGCAATATGAATAATATTGACCTAACCAGTGCATTTAAAACAGCGTATTTTGTGTAATTGAATTTTACACTCCTGGCATAAATACATATGCTATGAGGTGCACTCATAGACAGCTGCCATATGTCTTTGTTGATAAGCTCTCGGATACAGGACTGTGAAAGATCGGACTGACGCAGTAGTATAATACTACAGGATTCTACACGAATATGACTATGGTTATGCAGTGTTATGCAGTTCTTGTGAGAGTCAACTTGTGCCCTCTTCACCAGAGTTACATAGTACAGCAGCAGCGTTCCGACATGGAGTGGCATTGACAAGTTACAAGTCAATGAGGCACCAAATTTGGACTTTGGACATGTTATTCTAAAGTGAAAATGCAACATAACTTATTTTAAACTACACTACTTAAGGGAGATGAGAATGTATTAGATGTATATAAGAATGCTTTTAGCTTGATCTACATGCTTGTTCACTGTCCCACTTATATGCCACTGTGTTTCATCATATACATATATAGTCACATGGTACTTTGTTCATATCACACTCTTCTGGTGTGCAAAGCTGGCTAGATGTGCGCCTGTTACGGTGTTCGTTAAGAGGACTGTTTTTGTTTTTTATCTGCTCTGTACTGTGATTCATTGGAACATGTACATTAAGATGGATATATTATACCACTTTTATTATGTAGGTTTGTGTGTCATAAAGGGCCTTTGGCATCTAAAGCAGCGTTTATTCTTGGCTATGTAGTTTTTCTAGCCTTTACGGTACTGGTTTAGCAGCCCAGGAAACTCACATATCACATGTCACGATTCTGCCAATTAGATGTGCATTCTGATTGCGGAGTGCTTCATCTCAAGTGAGCAGAGACAAGAAACAGTGGTCGGAGAAAAAATCAGGAAAGTTAATGGACCTGGTGTGCTTTTAATCAAGAATGGACTTGTACGTGTTTATTCTTCCCACAGGCATTTCTGAGACCATGTCAAGTATTAAAAACAGCAATGCCGTTATTTATTATAAGTTTTTAAGCACTTTAAGATGCATCTTTTTTCAAAAGCATCATTTTATTTTTAGCATTTACTTGAAATATGAAAATAACGTTTTATTTAAAGTATTTGTTAATTAGAATTTTTACCGTTAAGAGTGAAAACTGACTATGAATATTGTTTAAGTGTATTGAATTGTAATTGTGTTTCTGTAATTGGACCATTGCATTTGATCAGATCTAAACGGACCCCTTTACTTTATTGAAAGCCAAGTTTGAAGGATTATGTTAACACTTTACTGCCCACTCCACACACTCCATTTATGGAAACTAAGTTGCCAAAACAGTCTGTTTTGAATTCTCTCACGTCACAAGAACAAAACTCATTTACATATGTCCGCCTATTTGGCCAACCATCATTTAGCCCCATCCATCATTTTGCATTTTTTCTGTAATGTTTTTGTAATGAGGCACGTAACTGGAAGCACAATTAGAAGAAACCCACCCTGTAGGCGTCGCAAAGCCATAATTAATTGTAGTGGAGTAAGAGAGCTTGGGAAACGGTTCAGTAAAAATTAATTCTGATTATTATTATTATTATTATTGTTTTTATTTATTTATTTTTTTTAGGGGGGGGGGTTTAAAGCCACACAACCATTGTAGTAGGAATCAATAGAGTACATCAGAAATGTAGGATTGAGAGACTAACAAGTATGAACCATAAAACACTTCAGTTTGCTTCATGCAGATTGTTTGCTGTTTCAAGAAAACCATGCATCTCCATTTTTGTCTGTTTTAGTTTTCTCTATGGTTTAAACCCTGTAGCCGCCCTGTACACTGTGTAAATTAGGCTGGATGAATAGACCAGAATATTGCTCTAAATGACATGGAATAAACTCTTATGTTGCAATGGCTTTCATTCAAAGTTAAGAATTTTTTGTTTTATTTTTTTTTAACCTTTTTTACCTTCTGTAAAAATATTTTTCATTGGACAGCGAAGATGGAAATCCTAACACTTACCAAACAGTATCAATAAACAGTGAGACAGATTGGGAGCACAGCATGTGTGTGCTAGTGCACATGTGTCTTGTGAGAGGTACTCGATCATCTCACCCACAGCTTAGCCACTTGTCTTGTGTTTCATTGGTGCTATGTTGTGACCTGAATAGATCACAGTGATTTTCACTGGTTATAAATGTGTGTGCATGCTTACCCTTCACACACACACACACAAACACACACACTGTATAGCTCTCTATGCATTCTAAACAAAAATGTTCTATATAATACAAAAAGTACTTTAGTTCTTTAACTCCTAACAAATGGGTCTATAAAGAACCGTCTGCAAAGGGTAATGGAGGTGCAAGAGAGTATGAAGTAACCCGGGTGTGAACCATTTAAGCATCCAGCTAGTTCTTTCAGCTGTCATTGTTCAATATAGAAGCATTGCCTTTACTAAAGAACCCACTTTCACAAGTAGCCCATCTGTGTTAGGAAATTAGGACAGTAGGAAAAATCTCACAAATACTGTATAAATATTGTAACAATTTTTTTTTGCCTGTGGTGAGAACTGTTATAGTGGAGCTACATATAAAACAGCTGAGAAGCTCTGACCCAGTACAGCACAATATAACAGACTATTAGAAATACTACTCAAACTCCTCACATATGTGTATGTGTAGCTTTGTGTGTGTGTGCTTTGAGGTTGGTGTCAATATTTTAAACAGATGAAGTAAATTGTTGCAGACGCCTGGTCTGGACGTGGGTTCTGAAATTTGATCGTTGGCAGGCTGAGCTTTGTTCGTTTTTGTGAACCCTGAGTGGTTTTGTTCATTTATCCCTCGATTACACCAGACAGATGCGGTCAGCGATGATAGACAGAGTGTGATAGAGGGAAGGATGGAGAAATGGAGAGGGGAAGAGGGTTAATTGGAAGGGTGTCAGAGAGACCACATGTGCCAAATCAATTGAAAGAGAGGAAGATAAGCCATCCGGAAGATATGAAATGGACAGAGTGGATGAGGAAGAAGGCGAGGACTGTAAGAGAATGTATATGTCTGAGCTAGATAATGCTAGGATGGAAAAAAGAGATTCAGGGAGTCATATCAGTATCAGCAGTATAATTGAGTAATAAAGTCAGGAGTATCGGACAGTTGTTTATATTTGGATTAATGCAATCTTTCTCTGCGTCTGTTAGACTGTTACCCTACAGCAATAAGTAGGATCTACAAGTGTTTATGCTTGCTTAATTAGACGTATGGTATGATATCAGATATCAACAACAGCCTGCAATACCTATAGTGATGCATCCTAATTAATAGACAAATGCTTATCTTGCTGCTTCTTTTACACATCCCATTTTCTTAAATAAATTCTATACACTAAGATCGATTTTTCCAACCTTTCTTTATTTAGAATTAAACATGCTGTTATCAATACTGTGCCTGTAAGGTTGATTTATGTTAATAACTTATTATTACTATGTCGTGGCTGCCCTGTACTGTGCTTCATTCAAAAGGTTCGCCTGGGCCAAAATATTCCTTGTAACTTGGAAATGTGTGAATAGGTGGAACTAAGCTGTGGATATATGCAAATACTTAGGTTTTTGTGCCCTTAAAAATGTGCTGCTATTGCAATGTAGTAACTATAAATTCATGAACTGGGGAGTGAAAATGTGTATTGTGCTTACATACTACGTCAAAGTCTTTAATTGGGGGGGGCAACACAAGTTACTTTGATTCTCTGCAAAATGTAAATATGATGCATCCAGTACCATCCAATACCATCCAATGCAGATGTTGGAGATACGAGTGAGCGCACACAGAATGAGCCTGAGAGCAAATGTTACAAATATCAATGAAACCTAAAGTCCTGTGTCTAAAATGATAAACATTGCAAGGATGATTGCGTTGTGTATACCGTGGGTGCACTGTCACTTTTTATTAATGTGCTGCTGTCTCCCCTCTGTTTATCTGCCAGCCTGTCTGTCTGTCGCGCTCTCTCTCTCTCTCTCTCTCTCTCTCTCTCTCTCTCTCTCTCTCTCTCTCTCTCTCTCTCTCTCTCACGCTCTCTCTCGCTCGCTCGCTCTCGCTCTCTCTTTCTCTTTCTCCCTCTCTCCCTCTTAATTGTCTGTCTGGTAGACTTTAATATACAAAAATAAAGCAACGCAACCATAACAACACCCCAGACACGTGTTTAGAGACGTACTCGCTGCTCTGCTAATAGCTTTAGCACTTACAGAACAATACAGCAACCTTTCAGGTCAGCAGTAAGGTTGTTATGTCAGTTTGCATTTAGGGTTGCTGTGTAGCTGGCCATTTAAGACCATCAGGCATGAGCAGACCACCCAGCCCTCCTCCCTCAGACACCCATGCATAAAGGCTGGGGGGGCAGAGGGCACAGAGCGGGGGCTGGAAGAAGGGCAGTACCACACACACAAAGCCCAGCGGCACAGCCTGTCAGTCTGGGGGTGGGGTTAGGAACAGAATGTGGAGATGAGACACGTGGAGAGTGAGCGAGGTTAAAGCAGTGGTCCACAAAACATTATTACAATTTGCAAAACCTCAACCTCATCCTCATATGACGAGCATGGGGCTTTGTCCTAGTGACCACTTTTAGTTCCATAAAGAACCATGTTTATAAAGATGTGTGACCGTGAATAACCTTATACAGGGCTAAAGAACTTGCACTTGAGGTAAAGGTTCTCTGCCAATTTAAAAGGGTTCTTTAAACATGGTTCTTAATAGAGCCAAAAGTGGTTCTTTCTGGTATTGCTTAATAAATCTTATTTTAAGAGCCACTTATTTTAAGAGTATAACCTTGATGGGACACGTATGTTCTATTGTAAGTATAGTTTTACATATAATAGTCATAATTAACTATTAAACAGTTTTCCAGCCTCTCTGAACTGAACTGTTTTTGTGGCTGTACCATTATGACCAATGCATGAGATCTTGTTCTGATTGACTGTGTTCTATTGTGCTTCCTTACAAAAGCAGTCTAAGTAACTGCAGTCTGAGTGGGTTCATCCAGCTTTTATTGGGCGTAACAATCGCTACTGTCCAGGGAAGCATTTCTATTTTTGCAGCATGGCTGTGTGGATTTGGTTGCATTCAATGACGTTAGTGAGGCCTAGCACCATCATTTCAGAGAACACAGTTCCACTGCTCCACAGCTCAATGCTGGGGATGCTTTATACCTCTCTAGCCCACGCCTGCCATTAGGCATGGTGCCAGTAGGTTCATGTTTATGCTCCAGAGAGCCCTCTTTTATTGGCAATACATTCACACACCTGTGTCAAAAGTAGTACTTAAAAGTAGCTGAACGCATTCATTAGAAGAGGTGTCCACAAAAATTATGACAACAAAAAAAACCTGAGAATTTAATGCTAGTGTTGCAGAAACCAGACGTGTTGCTCCGCCCACAGCTGCTGAAGTTACTACGAGCGGTTCAGCCCAGAGTGCCTTTTGACTGGCGCACAGTACAGGACAGCCAATCGGAACAGAATTCTTTTTTTATGTTTATATATTTATGTCCAACTGATGGGTTTCTGTAAAGCTGCCTTGTGACATCAGTTGTAAAAAAATGCTGTTCAGATAAATATGAATTAGAATTTTCATAGTATGAATAAAGCAGTAACAAAACAATTTCATTTTAATAAACCCACACAAACATCATAACCTGGACAGGCAGAAAAAGGGTCCTGTAAGTTATATTTTTTTATATAGAGTATAATGTCAAGTAAGTATTTGTTTGAAAGTACATTTCTTTTAAAAAATGAAAGTGCAATAATTTTGGTCAGAGTCCATCAGCATGGCATGCAAATATCAGTGGCCTTATATTGTCCTCACGTACGTAGTTCTGAACCACTGGTGCGAGAGAGAGAGCGAGAGCGAGCGAGAGGGAAATGAATGAGCAGCAAGCTTTTGAGGCGCACTTCATTCCTCCTTTCCTCCCCCTTTTTTTCACAGCCTGAAGGGAGAGAGACAGACTGAAGTAGGCCGGGGGAGCAAGGGAGGGTCGGTGGGGGATGTTTGACGGGTAAAGTGGGGGTCTCCAGGCAGAATTGAGCGGCGCGTGGCAAAGCTTTGTGATTGGCTACTCAGCCAGACTGCTAATTACACAGATACAGACACACATACAGACACAGGTCACCCCCCATCAAAGCCCCCTGTGTTTGCCAAAGCACATGCCTTTGGTTTAATTATGCAGGAGCATGTGTGCTTGTGAGTGTGTGAGACATTACTTTAAACAGTAGCAGAGTTTAGGAGTCTCCAAGCCCTCAAACCATCTATAAAACCATCTATATATTTTATATTACTGTCCTCCACAGTGCTTCCTGCTTTGTTCCAGTATTTACTGAGGGGCAGTGTGGGGTGGGGTAGGATTCCCCTGGCATGTTTTGGAGAGGCTCATGTTTGCTGTAGAGATGACGGGAAAAGTGTTGGATTTTGGATTTATGGACTTCCCACCTGGGGAAATGGGCTTAACAGTCATTGTTGATATTACACAACAGGATGTACACATTTGGGATTTGGGACATGCAGACTGATACAGCGAGGTTGTACATAGATTGGTTCTTGCATAAGGAATACTCTTCACTTCTTTGGACTATTTGCTGCTTTAATCTGTGTTGATTTTGCCAGGAGCTGGAGATATTGAAAGCTCACCATGTGTGAAGGGCAGTGATGATTGACTTGCTGCATGCTCATAGACTGAATAGTTGAGGTCAAAGCTTAAGAGTCCTTAGCACGAAACTGTCCAATCAAGGACCTTGAGTCTAATATAAGCCCCCTGTCTCAAGTGCTACTTATGAGAGCGGGATCGAAAGAGAGATGAGATGAAGGAGGAACCATAAGTGGTTGTGTTTTGGTTGTAACCTGCTGGCAGGGTACCAGATGGCACTTCAGAGAGAGTCTTGCTTTCTGTCTCTCGCTCTCTTTTGCTCTTTCTTGCTCTCTCTCGGGAAAATGACCGATGCTTCCCCCAATCAGTCAAATGAGGTGAACTTTTCCTGTCTGCTTTTCATGTTTTTGTTGTGATCAAAAGAATATGACTTTTTCCATATTGTCTTCACATTGTTGTTATATATATAGATGCTCTAATGTGTCATTTATGGGCCTGTAACTAATAACTTGATAAGCTCAAATATCAAGAAATGGCACCTCGATGTACCATTTTGTCTTTTCCAGTTCAGATTTATTATTTTTTCCTTACAAAAATACTTGGACTTTAAATTTGTAATTGAAGCGCTTCACCTAGGATAAACATCTAAACGTTAAACACTTGAACACTCCCACCGGAAGAACTAACGACATCACAAAGAGTGAGAGTGCACCACAGGAATGGATTTGTTCTTTTAATAAATCCCATCCAGCAGTTTCTGATGATTATGCTGACCATATCAATACCTGGTGAGATTGGTGGCACTAGTATCAGTCAGTGGGCGGCAAGTTGTTCAGTGCTGCTGCTTCCGATTCTTCAACTCCCTGCCGCAATCTCCTCAACCTAAAACCTTCATCTTTGTGCACTGTTCTTTCTTTTAGATTTCTTTTGTCCTATTCTAAGTCCCTGATACTCTGAAAGATGCAAAGATTTTTGTAATAATAAATATTATGTAATTATAGTTGTTGTGGTTCATGTTGAAATCCATTTATATAGAAAGTGCCATGAGTGAAAAGGCAGGTTGGACGTTAAAGCAACACTATGTAGTCTTGTTACCTTGAAATAACAGCTTCAGAATCATTGTGACTCTTCACTGGCCTGTAAAAGGGAGACTAGACTAGGAGACTATTTCTAGCCTCGGAAATCTGCTTACTGCACTAGCAGGCGGGCAGGACAACACTCGCCAAAACTGCATAATGCTGCATATTACCATAGTTCTATTCATATACATTCTGTAGTGCTACTTCCACCTCAGTCCACATGCTTGTTTTACTTTCAGTGACCATTCCTTAACTCTCATAACCATCTCAGTTCACTCTAATTCTGATATCAGACAGATATCAGGCATTTTGTACAGCTGAATAGTATATCAGCGATTGCTGTATTGTGTACCCCTAGAATAGTATGGTGGGTCTTGTCTGTTTTCTAATTTTTCTCTGTATATGTCTGGATTATATATTATATATGGATCACTACTTTAAGCCTCATGCTGTAGAGAAGATAATGTTGATGCACACAGACAGGTGTATTCTATAGCACACAGTGCCCACCGCCCCCCTCTACCTACTGCGCTACACAGGAGATGTCTAAAACTCTGCCCTCCACGCCTTTTTTTTTTTTTTGCGGGCGTCCCACAGTGAGAGGCCTCTGTCTGGGTTAGTTTGGAGCAGAAGTGACCCTTTGAGCTTCAGAGCTGCTCCATGTTAATGACTGCTGTCTGTGAGTCTGCCACAGAGCCTGCTAATGGCCTTTTTACAGCTCTACATGAACACATCAATTTTTCATGCCTCCTGCTCACCAAAGCAACAGGAGGAAGACTAGCATGGGATGTGCATGTGTGGATACATGTGCGTGTGTGTGTGCGCGTGTGTGTGTATGAGCTGTATTTTCTTTGTTTGGCGAAGTTGATTTTGGGCTGTGTGTTAAGGATTTGAAAGGGCATAGTGAAAAAGGATCTGTTGGAATTGAAGAATTGTCTTTTCCTAAGTAGCGGCTCCACAAATAGCGCTGCAGCTATTCCATTTGGCTTTAATTGATTCAAAGCCAATGCAAACTTTTTTTGTATCTGTCCCTGCTTACACAAAGTATGATTCATAACATTTGATTTAAAAGACTAATCTATATTGTGAACATTTATTTTTAGTTATCTTTAATTCCCTCCCATTAGTTAGGACTCCCCTATCACATGTTGCTACCCGTGCTGGAGGTGATAAAAGCTGGCACGTGCTTCCTCTGAGACACATACCCAGAGGTATGTTATTTCATGTACTGAACATTTGCAGAGTTTTGATTGATAACAGTTACTGAAATAGATAAAAAAAGATGATTAAGCTGTAAGAATATTGTAAAGCATTAAGTTAACATTTCTGAAAAAAATACATAAAAAATGCCAAGAAATATTGATATAATATTGACAGCAATATCCTGATTTCTTTTTTTTATATGAACTTTAGCATGATGTCTGCCTTAAGGAGCCCATGCTTTCTGAGTGCCTATACAGCCAGTTTTGATTGCGTGGGTGTGTTCTGCTTCTCTTAAAGCAGCATTATGCGAGAACTGGCGTTTTTTTACTCCTGGGAATTCGCACTTTGAGCCACCACTAAAGGATTGCACATTTCTGGCCGAGCTGAAATATAGAACCATAACTGAAAGAAGCATGTGGAGAAAGTAGTGATCTTACAGGATTTTACACGAATATGCAATAATTTACACTGTGACACATCGCTACGCATTTCTCATGAGCATTGTAGTTTCTGGCGTGCTGAGCCCTGAGAAGCAATGATGTAGACGCTGTTCTCCCTAAAAGAAGTGAATCATGAAGCATAGCAATGGTTTTGAAGGTGTTATTTTAGGTGTTGCTTTAACAGTATGCCAAAGAGCCCCTTCCACTGTAATATCAGCATTAATCATAACCATAACCCAAAAATTAAACATTAACTAGTATCAACACAAACCATATTTATCTAAAGCCTTTCGATATTCAGTGCCTCATGGAGAATTGCTGTCCTTGTCTCACTCATAGGGTTGTTGGCACAGGTTTGCACAGGTTTACCATATTGGCCACAATCCAGAGGCAATCAGGAGCCCTCAGAGCACACACACACACACACACACACACACACACACACACACACATTGTGCTCTACTGGATTCATATTTGATGAACTGCCACTTATTTCTGAGGTGACGAGTGCCTACACAGATGTGCAGTTCTTTGTCTCTGTTTCTCTGTTCTGACACCATATACAGTGTGCATGCTTGTGTGTGTGTGTGTGTGTGTGTGTGTGTGTGTGTGTGTGTGTGTGTGTGTGTGTGTGTGTGTGTGTGTGTGTGTGAACAATGTCCTCCTGATATTCAGTGTTTTTGATTGTGTATGTGTATCTGACCTATATTTGTTACGTCTTTGTTTTGAGAATTTGCCACTTTGATTTGTGTGTGTCTGTGTAATGTGCTGCAACATAGACATATACACACACACACACACACACACACACACACACACACACACACACAGACACACACACAAATATGTGTTTTAATTGAGACTCCTGAAGGCCATATTATGGGTCTCTGTAGAGATGACCTCAAGCGAATGTGTATATGTTTGACCATTTGTGTGTGTGTGTGTGTGTGTGTGTGTGTGTGTGTGTGTGTGTGTGTGTGTGTGTGTGTGTGTGTGTGTTTTCAGCTGTAGAGTAAACGCACTCTTTGTGTTGACACAAAGCTGGAGGGGAATCCTCCCAGAGCTTTTGTGCCCTAATTGAAGTTGTTCAGCCTGGCTTATCACAGCCTATGTCGTGTGCGCGTGTGCATGCATGCGTGTGTGTGTAAGGTGGGGGCGGGTGGTGTTTTTTTTTTTTTTTTTTTTTGAGGGGTGCGTTGGGCTGAGGTCTGTGGCTGTTAAGGGGTTCCTTGTTGCCTGAGGCAAGTTGATTGACCCCCCACCCCCCCACGCTCTCTCCTTGCTCTTCCTACATCCATCTCTTCCTTCTTTCCTCCTTTCTCTATCTACCTCCTTTGTTCTCACTCTCTTCTCCTCCATATTTACTGATATTGTTGATTTAATGAATATTGTATTCTTCTCTGGGAGGTGAATTTGATCGGGTCATGTGTAATTAGTCAGTCTGTCTTTCTCCCTGTTGTTGCAAGGTGCTCTGTTTTGTGTCTGAATAGAGAAGGGCCACTTGTCTGTGTTCTCCAAAAGGGAGCTGCCGCTTTTCCTGCGTACAGAGAGACAGAAGACGAGGGGGAACTCATTCTGCAGCAGCAGCAGCAGCTCTCGTTCACACATTCAGTTCAGTTCAGTTCAGTTCCATTCATTTTCTTTCCCTCCAATCGCTACAGGGTCAGCAAGGAAGGCAAGGCTGGTTGCCATGGGAACCGAAAAGCGAGATAGAGAAAGAGAAAACCCATCTGCCCTAAATGCAGTACTCTCTGTCCATTCCCTCACTCGTTCCTTCTCTCCCCTCCTCCTTCATCTGACATCTCTACAATCTCTTTCATGTTTTCTGTCATTATCTCCCCCCGCCTCCTTCCCTTCTCTTCCCTGTCCCTCTCTCTCTCCTCTCTCCCCCCTCTCTCTCTCTCTCTCTCTTTCTTACTGCTGGTGTATATTAACACAAACTCAGAGCGCAGCTTCAGCTGACTGGTTATTTTCTTCCGCTGTGGGGAATTAGTGGCTGCATTTCCACCCCAAGCCCTGTGTTTCCAGTGAATCCCAGAAGCATCCGGCTACTTGACCTCAGATCGATGAACAGATGTTGAAAGACACCACACTCTTCAAATAGTTTCCTACCATCGGGGATGACCAGATCCAGTATTATTTTGCTCGTTGACTGCCGTTTCTGGATGTGTGTGTTTGTATGTGCACACAGTGATGGTAAAAGTTGGTACACTTTGATTGGCATTCTTTTTTCTTGTGTACATTCATAAACCTTCTACTGTCTACATAATTAATGCACATCTACTTTTATATACGTTTAATAAATCTACATTTATTTGCTGAATTTTACAGTGGAAATAGTGCAGCATCTAAAAATGCGCCGTCTACAAAGATTATGGCACATTTTATGTTTTGTTGTTAAATTTAGCAAATAAATAGAAAGTGCGTTAAAAATATTTAAATTTACTTCCTGTAGAGAATTTTTTGAAATTTTTATGCCATTTTGCTAAAGCTCTTATCCTGATTTACAGTTGAATCAGGTTACGCAGGTAGGAAAATGTGATGTTAGGAGTTTTCCCACATGTATTCTTATTGATGTAGTTTTATATACCTGCTTGACTAAGAAATCAAACCCTAGTCTGCTACAGGAAAGGCAGTGCTGTTAAGTCATCACTAAACTAAAAAAAATCAACAAAAGATGTAATTTGGCAGTCGATTATTGTAGCCAGTTGTGGGTGTATTTCGCTGTTGTCAAATAAAAAACATCTCCATATATATCTTCAATTTTGTCCGTTTTTAGTTTTCACCAGTGTTTGAAGCCTTGTTCTGTACACTGTGTAAATAATTCTGGATGAATAGACCAACTGAAATGCACTCAAATGCTTACAATTACTCAAATAAATTTATATTTTACATTGACTTCCATTCAAAGGGAAATGGAGCTTGTTTTAAAACTGGTCATATTATATGCAGTATAATTAATTGTTTTTAAATTAAAAGGTTAAATGTAATTGTTTTCATTTAATTATTTAAATTATTAAAGCAACTTTATGTAACGTGTTTACCCTAAAATTACACTCCCTGACTGTAGGGGGGGCCCAGGAGCAATAAACAAGCAGGCCCACAATGAGAACAGACCAGCCTTCCTCTAAAATGATCACTTTTCCTCAACATCAAGAGCATAAAGAACTCGCATCTTCTAAGCGTATATTAACTTATAGCTAAGGCATCATTTTTAATCTCATACTTTTAGGAAGTTAAAAACTCTAATAAACTGTATTCAATAAACACATTCACTCAACCATTTAATTGGTAACGTAAGGCAGATTTTTTATTCGCTCGTTATTTTACGCTGTAGGTAAAAATGGATCGTCTCGAGGCACCACCTTTTACTGAATCGCTGCACCTCTACTTTGTGTGCTTAGGCTCATGGTGGCTGAAGTGAACTCAGCACCAGTATCAAACCCGAAACTCTATCAGCAAACTCTGTTTATGAAACATCAAGACAGCATGTTCAAGAGAGAGGAGGAGAGGGTGAGAATAAATTAGATGGGGGAGGAGGTCTTTGCACAGTCCCAGAGGGGACCTGCGCAACTTTAACAGCTAGGACAGCCTCCTTTTTCTTTCTCTCTCGCTTTTCTAGAGCTCAGTTATCTGCTTTAGAGGAAAATTAGGCATAACAGCTTGTCAGAGATGTAGATTTTTTGTAGCAGTTTTTGTAGCAAAAAAAAAGCCAGTGAAGAGAGGACAAGAGAGAGAGAGAGAGAGACAGAGCAGCTGGAGTGAGAGGGGGAGATTGAGTGGCTGAAGCGAGCGAGCGAGTGAGCAAGCGAGCGAGGGAGGGAGAGGGAGAGAGAGCGTGAGCGTGAAAGGAGGGAGTGAGTGCTTTCTCTCCCCTAGCAACCGTTGGCAGCTAGTGGCTCTTGCCTGCTGTCTTTTTGATTCTGTGTATGTGCGTGTGTGTGTGTGTGTGTGTGTGTGTGTGTGAGAGAGCGGGAGACTGGAGCACAGCCTACGCACACTCGGATCTTTCTCTTTCCCCCATATCCTTCCCATTTATTTTCTCTGACTGGACATGACCACCTCGCTCCATCGGTGAAAGCGTGCTGAAGCCTGGGAGAGCCACAGAAAGAGGAGAGAGGGAAAGGGATAGCGGAAGAAAGCAGAGCAGGAGGTAGCGAGGGAGACGCAGCCCTGGAGGATTCAGCGGGTGGTGGGATGGAGCGTCTGAGCTCCCGAGGGCTGCCCAGGCTCTCCTGGATTGACACACTCTACAGCAGTACGTACACACACTCTCCTCCTTTTGCATCCCTTTATTTATCTCTCTCTGTTTCTTCCTATCTTGCTTTACCTCCACTCCTCTGACACCCTGCTTTAGCAGCTCAGAGAGAGGCAATGTTGCATTGGTCACAACACTGGACTCCTGGACGTATTTCAGGACACATACGTCTGTACTGTGCAGGAAAACCTGAGACAAATAGAGGAAATCTACTCGTCCTAATACTTACAGAAGCTGCAAAGGGTTAGAACATTTGTTCTTGGTTACTGAGGTTCAGGTGATATTTGGAATTAGACTAGTTACTTTTGTTGTGATGGATGTAATATGCAGCTTATTTATGCTGCAGCTTTGGCTGATGGATAACATAAATACCATAAATACCAAAATAAAAGTCCTATAAATACCATTAGATTATGTCCTATTCCAAAAGAAAGTACTGGGATTACTGGTGTATTTCATTTGTTCATTTACTCCATAAGGTGTGAACACAAAGTAATGTGATGAAAGTATGGACAAAAGTATTGGGACACACCTCTTAATCATTGAATCGAGGTGTTTCGCTTGGTCCCATTGCCACAGGTGTATAAAATCAAGCACTTAGTCATGCAGTCTGCCTTTACAAACATAATTAAAAGAATAAGTCGTTCTAAAGAGCTCGCTGAATTCCAATGTGGTGCTGGACCACAGCAACTTAGTCAGGAAGTCTCACCGAGCGGGGTTGACGAGTGCTGAGAAGCATAGTGCAGAAAAGTCGCCAACGCTCTGCTGACTCAATAACTGCAGATGTTCCAAATCTGCTGTTATAGCTGGAGAGGGGGACCCCTTCTGTAGGTGTGTAGATGTATAGGTGTCCCATTACTTTTGTCAATGTAGTGTGCTATAGGGCTGACGAGAAAATAACAGGTCTTGTTCATAGAGCTTGTGGATTCTTGTTACAGTTGAGGCTCTTAAAGGAACGGGAGCTTTTTTTTTTGTCAGTTTTTGCTTTTGTGAGTTTGCTGCTTATAGGTTTAACAACAGGGCCTCCTACAAACACTGCAGGAGTCACAACATGGCAGTGATCGTAAATACCTTTCACTCAGAACACACTCAGAGATTGTATCGTAGCAACACACAGCTATAGAGAGCTACACATGTGTCTCTATTCAGCTCTGGTGTGTGTGGATGTGTATCTGTGGATATGACACCAGGATCTAGTCATATATCCTCAATTTCATCTAGCTCATCCCATATTAATGGCCAGGCCAGTACTAATCACTCCTCAGTGATGAAGCCTGGATAATCTCTCTCATTCCCTCGTCCTCTGACTCCAGGAGCAGATACAGCACTCTTACATTTCACTCAGAGCTCCAGAGCGGTGGTAGTCAGTGCTCTCGTATAGTAGATCAATAACCCGTGATCTGTTTACTAGTGCTGGTGATCTGAGAAGCTTGTTTACTTCTGTTTCACCCAGCACATTGCTCGATTGTAGAGGATAGACTGGTGTTTGGATTTAAAGGGTTGTTCGTTTGGCTCGCTTGTGCTGTTTAGCTGCTCTTGCTGTAAGGCAGAGTTACATAAAAAGCTTTCGGAGGGTGGCTAATTCAGTAGCAGTAGAGGGAAGAGGTAAGGAAATGTACAGAGCGTTCTGGAGAGGATGGAGGGAGTAACAGAGGATGGAGGAGAGGAGGGGGTGTGGGGAGAGAAAAAGATGGGAAAGCCGAATAAGCTTAATTCATTCAACAGGGCCACAGCCATTCAGCAGTTAACCAGGAGCGAGCTAATGCTAATCCTCTATAAACACCCCTCCCTCTGACCAATTTCACACTGAATTCTATCAGATCTGTGTTTGCGGGCACATGGGGCATGGTGTGTGTGTGTGTGTGTGTGTGTGTGTGTGTGTGTGTGTGTGTGTGTGTTGAGAGTGGATTAATGCATATGATGGGGGAATTAGGAGAAGAAAGGGAGGTGTCCCAGCACATGTTATTAAACTCCCTCCTTCTGCTCCCTCAATTTTCACCCTCAAATTTAAACCACCTCATACACCCCCATGTGGTTTAACCATGCTTTGTAAGAGAGTGTGTGTGTAGGTTTTCTTTAAAAAAAAAAAAAAAAACAGAGAAAAATAAGACTAACCAAACACATCATTTGGTGTCAATGATTACCTAAGGTCTGGAACTCATGGACATCACGAAATGCTGAGTTACATCCCTTAAGATGCCTTGTCAGGCCTTTACTGTAGCAGTCTTCAGTTGCTGGTCGTTTGTGGGTTTTTCTGTCTTTTTTCAGTTTGTCTTCAGTAAGTGAAAAGCTGCTAAATTGGGTTGAGGTTGGGTGACCAACTCTGCCATTTAAGAACATTCAATTTCTTTGTCTTAAGATGCCATCCAACCAACTGCTAAATCTGAGCAGAAATTTAGAGCTTCATGATAGATTTGTTCATCAGTCTCAGCATCAGTAAACAACAGTGACTCCATTTCCGTTCCATTGACGCTGGACATGCCACCAAGCTGCCTCCACCAAGTTTAACAAATAATATGCTATGCATCGGATCGTGAAACTCTTTCTTTCCTCTTCATTCTCTTTTCTTTTTACCATTCTGGTACAAGTTAATCTTGGTTTCATTTATGAGAAAAAAATAATGTTCTACTGTTTAAGTCTAAGCTGGCCTTTCTGATCTTGAGTTTTCACCTTTTTTTGTCTCTTGAGGTAAATCTTCCATATTTACATTCATGAAGGCGACTCTTGATTTTAGACTTTGACAATGATGCACCTCGAGAGTCTTGACTAGGTGTTGTGCAGGTGTTTTTAATTGACCAAAAAAGTATTATGCCATTTTTTTTTTTTTTTTTTTTTTTTTTTTTTTTTTTTTTTTTTTAGTTCCATGGCCCTTCTGGCCTTTTGGTGTTGCTGAGCTCACCAGTGCGGTCCTTTTTTTTATTTAGAATATAACATTGATCTGCCCACTCCTCCATAAGCTTCTGCTATCTCTCTGACAGGTTTGTTTTGGTTTATAGGCCGAATAAATGCATTGTTGCCTCTATACACTACATATCTATAATATACATATCTACATACATATCTATCCCTTGTATGAACAGCCTTCAGATGCAAATTCAATGCTTGGAATACTCTCCAGATCTTTATCTTTTTAATTTGTCATAAATTAAGGATACATTCCACACCTGGTCATGAAACTGCTCATCAGTTAATTGTCCAATTGCTCAATCCTGTAAAATGGCTGTCATTCCCATGTGGATTATGCAATCATTTTGTTAACCCGCCTTGAGTTAAAGCTGACTGAATCATGGTCACTGTCCAAATACTTATGGACTCGATTGTAGGTCCTAACTTCATTTAAAAACAGATTTTCTCTGTGTGTACATGTTGTGTGTGTTCGCGTGTGTGAGTGCTCATGTTATGAATCAGTATTGGGAGTGCTGTGGTGTTTTGAGCCCCCAGACAGCCAGCAGCAGGATTAGAGTTACATAACAGATGCTGTTTAGTTGTTTGTTGATTGTTTGTTTATTTGTTGTTCGTTATATCAGAATGAGCTTATGTTAATCAGAGGTTGAGTGAATGCAGTATGTAGGGGGGATTGGGGGATTTAGATTTGAATTGAGACTTGAAAATGCATGCATGTGTCTTGTGCCATATTACAGGGCAGATAGAGATCACTGGGGACATAAAAAAACATCTGTCCAGCCATTTGTCCACTGCTGTCTTCTTCAGTGAACTGAAACTAAGGCAAATTCCGAAATCTCTTTCCGACCACCACTGTCTCCCTTTTACACTTCCAGTGTCCACTGTAATGAACGTAATTAGTTTAGAGCACATTAACACATCATTAGTTACTGTAATAACAGTAGTCTTGGCTAGTGTCGTCTGGTGCAGTTAACCTATTTCTGTGCCTCTCCGACCCCAGGTGAGACCTCGCTTTAAAATGTAGAGCTGCTGAAACATTTATGAGCGATTATTAAATATTAAGCAGCTTTCATGCCTAATAAAAGAGGTTCGTTGCAGATCCCATACTGTAACTGGGCAGGCTAATATCAATATTATTAAGGCGATGATAAGTTGGAAAAGAATGTAATCGCATTATGCCGTCTCCGGGAGCTGGAATTATGCATATTTCTAGAAAATAAATTATTTCTGCTGATTTACCAATATGTACTGTTTAAGAAATAGGAGTACAACAGCTCTTTATGCTGAAAGTGAAATCTCCCACAGATTTTCTCTCCTAACGCAATTGTTCATCCTTGCTTCCTCTCTCCTCTCTATGGAAATGAAGTTGCTCTGTTTCTCTCTGTGTGTTTTAGTCACTGACAGCCAGGAAAGTAAGACAGACAGTAAGTGTGTGTATGTGTGTGTGCGTATGTGTCCTGGTTCAGGTCCATTAGAGCATGACTCTCTGTATCCTCAGTTTTCCCCTGTCCCCAGTATGAAATGTCACCAGGGAGTATCGGAGGACACAAAGCTTTACCTGTGGGACAAAGATGTGCAGTTGCTCTTCTGTCATTTTCTGTATATCTCTATCTTCTCCTGTTCAGGAGTATGGCCAGTAGGCCACTGTATGTCAGGTTTGATGGTTTTACCTAGGAAGGACCTGTAATGTAATTCGTGAAGGATTTGCTGAAGGAAATGTTGTGATTGCTTAGTATTTGCGAACTGGTGAAGCTGTAAAAAATGATCATGTGAACAGTAGATGCATACAGTATTGTGCCAATATCTTAGTCCGAGTGTTTTTCAGTGGACTAAGGCGCTGCCGCTATGATCCGAGGGCCGCTTGTTTGAATCTGGAGTCATGCTGCTTGCCATCAGAAGCTGGAGTCGGAGAGAGCGCAAACCTGCTCTCTCAGGGGTGGGTTGATAACACTCCCAGTGTGATGTTGGTTGGCACAAGCGTCTGTAAGCTGCTGTATCGGCTGGGCATCCACGCACTGGCTACCTGGCAATACTGCATCAGTGGCCGTTTAAAAAGAGGCAGTTGCTGGCTTTACAGAGGAGACATGCGCTGGGCTTCTACCCTTCCAAATTGTGTAGAAAATGAATGAAGTGAAATTGAATTTGATTAAATACACACAATTCATACAAATATTCATGGTTTTACATCACTGTGTTCGTTAAAACCTCTCCAAAGCTCTCCTTAAGTCTAGTATTATTTCTAGTTTGGTAAATTGGTGCTTAATGATGTTTAACCAGGTGAGCTTGGGATGGAATTGAACACATCCATGTTCTGGCTGGTCTGGAACCAATCATTGCCCTTCAGACTAGTTTCCAAGATGTCTACTTGCATGTTTACTTACCTCTGTTCTAATGTGATGTGTGTTTATTTATTATTTTGTTTACAAATACAAATGGTTTTAAATAATGTGTTTAAGCAAAACCTATGCACAGTAGTGGATATGCTCTGGGATATTAAGTTAATTGTTGGTTTACGGTCATTCCTTAATATAGCTAGTACAAATTGGAACAGAATGATGATTTTCAGGCCTGGAGTGCATAGCAAGAGTCAGGTTCGATAGCAGTACACAGCACTGTGGAACACTGTATCCACTGCTGACTGCAGAAGCAAAGCAGACAGTGTGACAGGTTCTTACTTTTTGTAATAAGTCAACCCCATTAGTGCAACATTTTTGAGAGCCCTGAGAGTTTAACAGTTTACACAAACTGCATGAATGCAACAAAAAAGGATGCCATTTTCCCACATTACCCAAAACAGCTTGTATAACTGAAATGTCATAGCCTTGATGTTCACGAGTGCTATATGCTAGGTCAATGCAATAAAAAAAAAAATCAGATATCATGAAATTGCCATTGTATAAAAACACCCTGTAATATGCGTAAAATCTGAGTAAAAAATACATTTTTATCCAATCATTAATTAATCATCCAGCTTAAATGATAGGCTAGTCCTAGTCCAGCTCTTATGTGACTTATCCACACATTTCTTGGTTTGATGGTCAGTGAACACAGACACAACTATCCAGCAGCAGTGTCCGTTCTCTTCCAGCCTGTGCTCTGAGGCCCAGCAGTGCTAAATCATCCCTCTGGATGCTGGCCTGCTTCTGCAGCCTCGACGCTGTAAGCTACATGTTCAACTAACTGCAGCTCTTAAACTGGCACTGCCTCTGACATTATAGCTCTCTTGGGTTCTTCTCTCTCTCTCTCTCTCGCTCACGGACACTTTCTTCATATCTCGCTCACTTTCTCACCCTTTCTCTCTCAGGCATAGGCACAATCCCCCTCTCATCATTCTGTGTAATGAAAACCGTTGCTCATTCCTATCAAGAAGTAGAATTACACCTGCAGCCCCCCTAGTGTAGTAACACGCATCGTACCAGAGACCTTCTACTCTTGATTTGCTGTGAGCCGTCATCATTCTGCGCCTGCCAGAGTCAAAGTGGACTGTAGCAAAAATGGTCCATATCATATATCATATAATTCATGGTCAAAATGACCTTACTGACTGATATGATTGTCAGTAGTTAGCAGCAAATATTGTTGCCAGTTCCTAATTGTCTACTAAATGCCCAAAATAATGCAAATATTTAAATACTCGTTTTAACCATAAAACAAGTTAATAACTATAATAATTAGTTCTATAATAATTAGTTCTGAGCAGAATTTACGATACTAAACTTGTAAAGCAAGCTGCCCAAACTCTTACAATAGGATATTACAATATGTAGAATATAATTATATATATATATATATATATATATATATATATATATATATATATATATATATATATATATATATATATATAATTATATCTTGGCCCTACAATTTTGGTTTGGCCCAGTCTTCATACTATCACACCATATTCACAGTGCTTTTGGGCTCATTTAGCCAAGCACTTTCTCTGCACATAACAGATACCACAACCGCCAAAGCTGATTCACAGTCACACATCTGCAAAGAGAAAATGCTTTAAAGAGGGTGGGTTTATGTTAGAGAGAGAGTCTACAAATGCAGAAGGGAGACGTGCCACCAGTCAAACTGTACTGCCTGTAATCCCTGACTGGGTGGGATTTTGAGCTACACACAGTGGGCTCAGATTAACAGCTGTTTGGAGCATGTGGCAACAGTTGTGGCAGAATCGGCTTCTGAGGAGCAAACATAGAGCAGCGGTTTAAACATATAAAGCTGGCGATGTCCGTTTTAGGCTTTTCTTTTACCAGCATTGGCATTATTTTTGTGGATAACAGATGTTCTGATGTATGAAGTATGAAGTTGCTCTAAACTATAAGTTTCGGAACAAAACATTAGCATTTTTGTTTTATTGGAGATTATTTGCTTTGCGTTATGTGTGCTATAGCCTCAACTTGTATGTCCATATATCTGATAACTGTGTTTTGACATAAATCTAAACTTACGACCTACGAGGCAAGATATATGATAGTGAGTGTAAAGTGACTGGGGAAAATCAGCCCCTCCAAGTCTAAAGCAAAACTTTTCTCCTGGAGTTTTCTGGGATGTTTTTGACAAGTAATACTTGTAAGACTGACAAATGAATTGGGGCAGTGGCAGTGATTTTGCAGGTGGTGAGGCTAAAGCTTAGCTCCGAATGGTGAAGGAAAAGCTTAGTCCTTGGACAAAGCCTTTTGTATACCAGTCAACAGACATTCCTGAAAGAATATGGCCACACATCCACACTGCAATAATGGACACGCTCACCAGGGTTATTGTAAGGAGCTAGGCTGTTGGAGAGCCTCCGAATAGAGACGCTATAACTGTTATAACTGTTCTAGAATATACCCAGAATGTGCTGGAGGGATCATACGCCACAGCTGACTTGGGGTTTTGTGGCCACGGATTGAGAAGTGTGGGCTGACCTTCTAAGCCTGTTGCCACTGCGACCCTCTCCATGAGAAATAGGTGGAAGCTGTAATAAACTGAAAATGCAACCATTTAACCTTTAACACAATATACATTTTCAGCCACTCATTATTGTTGCTTTATTGAGAAATGTTCTGTGTGAATGTTTAAACTGCAGCCTCTTAGCTTTCTCTGAGTCAGACACAATCACTGTCGCTTCAACAAGTGTTCATATATACAATAAGTAGATACTACTACACATTCTTGGCTTCAGACACAACAGAACCATTTAACCGAGAATACACTGCTTATTTCTCTCCATCATACTGAGAGAATCTCATGAAGAGAGTAAGCCACATTTGTCTTGATTTCTTTAGTCTTTGGGATCGTAATGGACTGCTCTGTCCTGGTTTTGTACACAGGCTTCATTTATCTCCAACACACAGAGGATGTATGTGTGTGTGTGTGTGTGTGTGTGTGTGTGTGTGTGTGTGTGTGTGTGTGTGTGTGTGTGTGTGTGTGTGTGGCAGTGTGAGGCCGGCTGTGGATCAATGGCTCCGCTGTGGCTCACTCTGCAGCCTGCTAGTATTCTCAAACACATCCGTCCTACCTGACCACAGGACACACTCCCCATGGCCTCTAGCAACCAACAGCACCATCTCTCTCTTGTTCAGTACAGCCTGCAGTACACAACTTGCTGTTCATTGATTGTAATTGATTCTAAGAATATTAATATGCTCATATTTTTGAACAAAATTCTTTAGCCATTTTAAAACATAGAATCTCAAACATATTGTGTGAATGTGTGAATATTACTCTAGCAAAATTCTTCATTTTAACCACAAGATTATTTGTCATGGTGGCCCAGGTGGCCAGTACAGATGTGGATATCTCTGGGTTCACAACATAAAGTATACTGCTCCTAAGAGACCCATGGTTTTACACCTCTAAATGAAATATCACTTAAACTTCAATTTGATCATTTTTATTTCGCTGCTTGTACTGGGCTTATGTATTCATATGTGCGTGTGTGTGTATATATAGCTTCCTAAATATATACACCTGGAGATCCAGTGACATTGATCTAGGCTATTTTTGATGCTGGTGATGTGCTTTTGAGTCCTTAAACTTGAGACGGCTACACAAAATTGTGCCTCTGTGATTTTTGGGAATGTGCACCAGAACGTGCTTTAACTAGCAGTTCATACACATTTATCAGTCCGGCTGTGGTGTTTCATACTTATCTTTAAACTCCCTCTCCACCTCCCTCTCTCTGTAACTATAGAAACGGAGGCTGAGAGCTCTCCATGAACCCTCTGCTGCACTTGTCTAAACAGAGAGATGGAGAAAGAAAAATGGTGAAAACACTGGAACGACGTTCAGCATTGGGTAGAGATCAGTTTTAAGCGCTGTGTTAAGGGAGAAAGAGGTAGAGACACACGAGAAAAAAGCCAACAAAAGTATGAAGGCAGGGATGTTTTTATGAGTGCCCATACATGCTGTTAATCCATGGCTGATGGCTGTTATGGAACAGCCAGGGCTTTAAAGGCTGCAGGGCTGAAGCTTCCGTCCTCCGGATCTTCATGTTCGGATCAGGTCCTTAAGGGTTTGGCCGGGTGCGGAGCGGAGTAGGAGTTACACACAATGCCTACAGGAGCTGTTTCTCGCCCACTGCTTTGTACAAGGGGTTCACTGAGTGCAAGCGTGAATGCAGGAGTTTCTCTTGTTTTCGCTGTGTGTGTGTGTAAGATAGCACCTGCCTGCCTTACATCATCAGTATTGAGTTTTCGAGTCATAAATTGTATAATTTTTTTGGATCAGCAAAACAAATATAAACAAATGTGAGACAGTAATTCGGTTTGTGGCTTTCGGTTTGATAATATTTTGTTCATTTGTATTAGTGGCTTTTATTTTGATACAGTCTGTTTTTTATTTGTATTTGTGACTTATTTTGACACAATCGGTTTGTTCTAATCGGTTGATTTGGTTTGTCACATGCACATGTATTGTTTTTCTATTTTCTTTTGTTCTGATTATAAGATTTTTTGCACTCAGGCCGTGTTCATATGAGACTCCCACCTTTCACTAATAGAATTCTACTCACACACCAGAGTGATTTTGGTGTAACAGCGGCAGTAAAACTATATTCCACACTGTTACGGTTAAACTTGGGTGGTAAATCTGTGGTTCACATATGGCCCAAACCGTGCAGCGTGATCTGTGCAGATGCCAGTAATCCATGATTTGTTACATCACTACTTATGACTACGCTATTATTGAGCTCTGCAGAGAAGTTGAAGTTGAGACACATTGGTGGATAAGATTGGTTTTAAGTGTGTGTTCACTGGCAGGCTTTGGCAGGTTTGGTTTAAATGCTCTGTTAATGTGGTTCTGGTGCACATTGAACTGTTCAGGTAGTCTCAATCTGCTTATGTAAACTAATCCACTCAAGATCATGTGTTGCAGTATTTACACCCCTTTTGAGTTGTGGGAAAATGTAATGTAAAGATGAAACAAAGGAAGATGAGACCACCAGCTTAGGTAGACTAGTGTGCGATGTAGTGCAGAAATGTCATTGGGTGTTATTGCAGTTATTCCTGCTAAATGTGAGTCATAACACATCTCAGACATCCAAGACTCTACAGAGCTTTATTAGATACTCATGATAAAGTTCTGGTGTTGTTCTCTACTTCAACAAAGGTTAAAGATGCTTTTCACTCAAAAAATAAAAAATATATAAATAAATACAGCGAACACTGAGAAGACCATTAGGAAATCTACTATCTGAAATGAATAGTAGCTGCTAATTTACACATGCTATTGCTGATTATCTACAGTCCAAAAATACCACCATTGCCACTAATCATGCTGTTTTATAGTGTTTGGTTAATGGGTGTTTCTTCTTATCTCGCTGAGTCAGTTGCCAGCTGAGTGTGTGTAGTGTTCTTTTGTCAAAGTGTCTTAACTGCTTGTTTAATCCTTAAGGTCTTTGTTTAGATGATGATCCCCATTCCCTGTCACATGAACTTCTATTCACAATTATTAGTCGAGGATAAACCCAGTGACGGCTGATCGCAGCTGACTTTACAGTGCAAGACTCACGCAGACGGTGTGTGTGTGTCTGTGTGTATGTGTGTCTGTGTGTGTGTGTGTGTGTTTTCCAGAAGCACTCTTGCACTGTTTGCACTAGAGTTCAAATCGTATCTTTATGCTTGAAGGGGTGATATGTCGTGGATGAGGGGTGGGTGTGTGTGTGTGTATTTCAGACTGTCTGAGCCTGTTTGTTTCAGGTTTGTGGTGGAGGATTCTTTGTCTGTAGGGGCTTGGTTTGTGTGTGTGTGTGTGTGTGTGTGTGTGTGTGTGAGTGTGTGTGATATTTATATATATTTTTTCTCTCAGATCTCGGGGGTTGCCCTGCCCTTCTCCTTTCTCCTCAGCTGGTAACCGATGCCTCTCTAAACTCTCCTCTCAAAGAGTTAACCAATCACATGACAGCCCTACAGACCACACACCAGCAGGCTTAGCCAATGGCATCCCTCGACTGTTTACACTTCACCAGGAAGTAGAGGCATGATTAAGCATTCGGGTCACTGAAGCAGAAGACACTTTCACAGGGAGGTAGGGGGATGGAAACGGGAGAGAAGAGGAGTTGAAGGGTTGGCATCCATTAGTAAGGGCAGGTTTAAGAGCCTGGGAGAGCATGATGCTCTCTTATAGTGGAAGATGCACAACCACAGCTCGCATCATATATGACTTAATGATGCTTAAAGACATTTTCATTAAATACCCAATATTTGTAATATAGTTTTTTGAAAGTTAGAATTGACAAAATACATGCGTAAAATATTGAATTGAATTAAAGTTTTATTTTTATTTTTTTAGAAATAAGCCAAGAAGACAAACATACCTATTAATTATGATTTAAAAAAAAAGGTGATGCAAATTCTCAAACATTGTCCCAACAAGGTCTCAGCAGCCATGGGTTCCTCCAAGCAGCTGCCTAACACAAAAATGAATGCCCACAAAGCAGGAGAATGCGTTTAGAGGCTACAATAAAGCCATTTTTCCTTAGTGTGTAATGCTCTTAAGAAATAGCTGTTAGCCATAACAGTGGATGTAGGATGTAATATTTTACTGCATTGAGAATTTGAAAATAAGTCTGTTATCTGTGGCTGCAATGAGCAAAAGTATCTTTGAAAAAAAGGGTACAGAATTTAATGAAAAGAATACTTCTCAAACTGTTCAGCTTCATGCTTAGGGCTTGTGTTGCAGCCAGTGGCATGATGTACATTTCATTGGTAGAGGGAAGAATTGATTTGATTTTCAAATTCTGGAAGCAAACATCACATTGTCTGATGAAAAACTGAAAATTTTGCCATATTCCTTACAGCCCCCCCTAAACATACTTACATTAACCTTAAATTTCTTTCTGGTTCTTGATTTTTTGTGAATCTGTAGCTTATTGCCTCTGTTAGTTTTGTTAGAGCTGACTAGCATGTGAATTCTAGTAGTTGTCCTTCAATACAGCTACTGTACACTACGCTGCTATAACTGGTCTAAGTCAGGCTTTTTATGATTGATTGCATTAGTGCTGTGTTTTAGGAGTACTGTTAATACACATCATACACTCAAAAAAGTCCCCCAACCTACATATTCCCTGTCTCCCTCTCGTTTTCCACTCACTTTCCTCTTTACCATGTTCTGCTTTTATCAGTGTTCATGCTTTTGTACTTTCCTTCATTTCCGTGGCAGTTGCCGGCTTGAGTGTACGATTTCACTTGAAACTCTTTATTATTTATAATAAGCCATCTCAAATCTAAAATTAGTAGAACCCGTCGCCAGACCATCAGATGTTGATAAATTGCTGAAGTCGTGCTGAGTCAGCTGCTGACACACTTACTCTTACGGCTCTCCCTTTCAGAACTATACAGTATTGGGACAGCTGTGAACAAGAGCTTGATATACTATCTGTTTCTTACAGAAGCCAGGTAGCCAGTAGTTTTAGGACATCACTGCTCAAATGTGTTTTGGGTCGGGTTTACGTTTTATGTTTGGATTTGTCTTCAGTGGCTTTTGGCCTGCATTCACCCTGCTCTAGTTTTCCCTACTTTATGCTTCCTCTCTTCATATTATTACGGTATTTTTTAAAAAATCTAGTACTCTGGAATCAGTGTGGTTGGCACTGAGGTTCACAAGCTGAATTAAAGCGGCCAGTCGATTTATTGAATGCATTGATTGATGGCATCAGTTAACCGATCAAGTGTAGTCAAAACTTTATAAATCACTGATGATTAAGATGTTCATTTAGATTGTTAAAAATTGTGAGATTTGATTGCCGATTGTCATTGTTATCTACAGGATAACTTATCAGGCCCTGTTATTAAGACATAGACATTTTATTCAGCCTTCAGTTGATGGAGGCCAGATTCAGGTTCAAATCTTGGTGCTGTGGGTGGGATTATAGTCAGAACAGGATGTTCCTGAGCTGTATGCAGGTGTGGTTTTGAAAATTCTCTCCTAGCTGACTCTCAACGTTAGCTCCCAGAGGGACCCCAGATTAAAAAGGCCTGTTCAGGTTGAGCACCTGTGTGATCAGAGACTGATGAACAGTACCAGACAAGCTGTAGTATGTTCAACTCCTCCAACCCCAAAGTAGCCTCTGAGTGTAGAGTCATGTACATCTGCTGCTCCATCTGGGGTCTAAGAGGGCATTTCTCCAGACCTGATTAATCATTCTGCACATGCCAGCCTTAAGGACAGCTAGCTAATGCCAGAACTCTCTCATGGTGAGATTCAATGCTCTCTCTTGCTTTCACTCTCGCGCCTTACTCCACTTTGTCTCCGTTACAGAACACAGTGTATGGGTTTTTTTAAACTTACGCCTGTGCAATCTGACCTTTCTGACAAGGAACAAAGTCAAATCGATGCTGCTCTTTTACTTCAGATGTCTAAAGTGTGTACCAGTGTGTGCGAGTGTGAGTGCACTCCTCCACTTTGGCAAAAACTGCTGTTGTTGTTCTCGATCACGTGTAACGATTTCAAGTGAGCACTCTATTCTGCCAAAAACTCAGACAGCAGCAACATAGTCCACATACAACAGCATGGCATTTGGACAAGGTACTTTTTTACACAGTAAGACTTATATGCAAGTAGTTTTATGTTGTTGTTTATGTGTTAAAAGCTACAAACAGAACATGCGATTACACTTTAGATTAGTCAAATTAGAAGTATATATTCTTTGATGCATTGCATCACTCTGGCTATATTCACCTAATGTACAACATGCAATTTTCTGTTGTATATTTGCAGTTTATTCTTGCCCGTCATTTATATTTCCTGTCTTTTATCTGTCAATCTGTATGTCTATCTGCGCTTCTTTGGGGTATGTTTGACTTTCTGTTTTGAAAGCTCATAAAGGGTGGCTTCTTGGTTTTTAGAAGTCTCTGCTTCATGTAAAATGATGGGGAGTGAAGAAAAGAGACCATGGATATTCTAGCTACATAGATCATGATAACAGCAAGATAACAGAGGAGAATAAATGCTATTCATAATCATCAACAGTTAGCGTTAGCTGGCTAGATAGGCCAGCTGATTACAGAAAAACACTCAAGTGAGAAACACGTTGTGACCCGGTTAGCTGAAGAAAAGGGAAAAACTACCAGTCTTGCAAAAAGAGGATCTGGATGATCTTCTCAAGCATCCAATAAACAGTAAAGCAAGTTCTGTGTTATTTTCTTGTCTGTTGATCACTTTAAAGTTCTGTTGTTTGGCGTGATAATGTGATGCGCTGTCATTGTCTTGTGAACCTTGTTTTACATTCACTTTTATAGCATTTGGCTGTTGCTATTATCCAAAGTAACCTAAATTTGACTATTGGTATGCAGATATGTGAATGTAGAATTCGGAGATGTGTGCCCAAAGACCCACTGTAGAGTTGAACCCTAGCGGCTATGTTATCCACTACGCTACACCAACTGAAGTCGAGACAATTTCAGCTGGTGTGGCTGTGTTGCAATTGAGCAGCAGGATGCTTCACATTAAGCAGCTCTCAAAGTTTAGCTAAATTTGCCTAAAGGTTTTAATATGTAATCTTAGTTTTCCTGATGAGTTGAAACAGTAGTCCCACGCTGTAAAATTGTGACGTCTGAAGGAAATGAATGGTATTTGGATGAACATAGTGCTGGGCAGTTCGATCTGAAATCAGTATCATGATTATTGAATATTTGATTGATTCTGTTTAATGAACAGTTATATAAGCTGCTTGAATGGCTCAGTTGGCTCTGTTTAAGATGGACGGAGCGGGGTCACGTGACCACACTGCAGTATTATGTTTTTAAGGGGACAGCACATGTACACAGACAACAGCACAAACGCAGTAAAACTGACAAGATTACATAGAGTAGAGGTTCTTGAGGTGTTTTAAATAATGTCCGATGAATTGCTTGTGACTTGTTGCATGTTGCATCTCTCTGAACATCCCCTCAGCAGTAGCATGGTCCTGTTTAGATGAAGAATGTGTGTGGAGACAGCTGTAGCCAATTAGAAAGCTCTGGAATATTAATTCAGATTGAACTGTGTGAACTTGCCAGCAGTTGGCCACAAAACTCCTCTCATCTCATCTTTCCTAGGTGAACCACCCTCCTCCTCTTCCGCCCTCCCCTTCCCCCCTGGTCTCATCACATTGTTTTCTCATTGCCTTTCTCCTGCATTCGTGTCTCTCTTACTCTCTCTCGTACGCTCTCTCGCTCTCACTCTTTCTCTCGCTCTCATCGCTCAGGCTAAGCACTGCTGTCAGCAGAGGCAGCTAAAGATTGATGCACGCCTCCACGACTGCCATTCAGTGGGATGATTCAGAGATGGACAGAGAGGTAGGAGGTGAGGTGTTTTTTGGAGGTACTGATGTGTTCTTCTCTTTGATGAGGACACTAGGTTGAATCCTCCTGGAGGTATTAAACTGAGATGCCGTGCGGCTTGATGCAAGCTGAGCTCTCTCTCTGGCTGTGGCCGCATGTCCCGGCTTAAAAGCATCAGTAAGGCTTTGGAGCTCACTGCAGTTTTGTTTGATGAACACTGTCGGTTACAGATCCAGATAGGGTTGGTAAATAGTAGAGGGGACATTGAGGCTCTGTCAAAGGTGTCTGATTTAGTTTTGACCACAAAGTAGAAGAGCAAATATCAGCATGATGAAATTGATCTAAATGGGGGAGTAGAAGGAGCGTTCTGTTGGTGGCGTGGGGGTGTTGATTGGTGCAAATGTTGATATATATAATACATTCCGAGTCATGTTATTTACATGTTATGTTATTCTTGGTCTGGCTGTTATCACCCACTTGCTTTTGACTGTGTGCCATGTTTAGTACTCATGTAATCTAGCTAATTACATCCAGCTAATGAAAAGCCCTCCAAACAGCAGCTTTCCTCCCAGCTGTGCTGTTCAGACTTGGAGGAAGAAACAAATGGGCGGCCTCTCGTCTTATGAAATTGTCTGTTCATTATTGTGACCTTTTGTGTCTGCTGTGCTTGAAGCAGGCACATTTTCACATCGTAAAACATTGTTGTAATTGAAGAATACAAAGCACGCTGAAGATAAACTGCTCATTTGCCACTGATTGGGTTGGACAGCAGTGTATGGGACAGAAAGTTGTGTATTTGAGTTAACAGAATGAGGAGAAGTCGGCCTCTTTCTCTCAGTAGGGTAGGGAGTTTTGCGGCGCCGATATAGATCATCACAGCTTTGCGACGTTATCATTGATTAATTGGGCCGTATAGGTTGTGAGGCATTGTTGCCATGGTAACAGTTTGGGCCAGGTGCCTGTGGCGTTTGAGAAGGGTGTCTCTTATCACTGTCAGCAGGCGAAAGTCAAATTCTCAGAGTCTCTCACTCTTCTATTTTCACAGCGGTTTTCGCTCTGGTTTTATATCGTTACTGTCAGGCAAAAAACTCCAAAATGACAACTTTCCAGGAGAAGGAAAAAAGTCTTTCTAACTTTCAATGGAAGTCAAAGTAAAACGAGCATTTCTATTGCTCAGTTCATCATGACATTTTGACACCATGTGAAGAACAGATTCATATTGGGTCAAAAAGTGAGAAATGTCAAAAATGGAGATGCAAGGACAATATGCACATACTCTTTAGTTCACCAGTTGTGGGGTCCGCAGGTCTTGCTCCGATCTCTGCATTTAGACAACAGGCAACTTACCACCATCCACTGATCCCATCTACTATCAGGATACGTTTACTGTTTCAGGTTTTGTGTCATGCTTGTCAACAAGATCCCAGTACACAGAACCTGATGTTCTTAACATAAACGGTTCTCAAAATGGTAAAGAAGCTGTATTTATGAGCATAATTGGTGCAGGTCAATCAGACCAGAGGTTTGGAAATAGAAAAAAAAACAAAAAACTTTTGTTACAGTTGTAATGGAGGATGTTTTGGTGTCTGCATATCATCATGAATAATCATCGCACTGTAAACAAACAAAAACATTTTGGTCCAGCTTGTTTTTGCTGGCTGCATCAAGTTTTCGAATGAATAGCAGCTAGTTATGCACTCTGCCTGTACATAGTAAAGTGCTAGTGTGCTAAAATGACTGACAGTTATGACGGTAATGTTGCCTAGCAACAGGGAGAAGGGCAGGCCAAAGCAGCCTGATAAAATGCAGCAGTCTGAAAAAACAAAAACAAAACAGCGTGCTGCGACTCACATTTTGTCTGCCTTCAGAACAGCGCAGTGTGAACCTACCTCCCCTCCTTCACCACCAGTATTTTCTCTCTGAAAACAGTAAACCCGACTGTAAAAGCAAAGGCTTCATGCAGACGTTTTGCTTTTCTGGGAATTGTGCTCCGTGTCAACTTTTACCAGAATTTCCACTCTGGCCCACGTTCACACTGAACCCCTTCCCATTGAATCCCTGGTAAATGCTCAGGTGAAAGTACATGTGTGAAAGGAGCTTATGTCAGTCTCTATAGAATCGCAGCCCAGTATTAAAATGAAATGGTGAGCTGTCTAGTGTTTGCCACCCCTGAGGCCTGATTAATGAGGTCCTCCTAAGCTGAAAGCAGTAAAATGTGCTGGGCAGGAATATCCAGGACTGGGAACCACTGCAGTGCACTGAGGTGCCTAATGTTTCCCCGGTTTCTGTTTGCTCACAGGTGTGTAGTCTTCGGTTGTGGAGTGACCTTTAGAAAAGAACATCCGTTTTCACCACTCATGGTGCTTAAGCTGATTTACTGCTGCTTGTTATCGGTGAGATCGCGCAAGCAAAATCTCTCTCTCTGTCTCTCTCTCTCTCTCTTTCTCTCTTTCTCTCTCTCTCGCGCTTCCTCTCTTCCTCCCACCAATAAAATCTCTCTGAAGTTTAACCATAGAACAATATATCACGTTATTATCATGACTGAGTCATCGCCAAGTGCCTATGTGCCTATGTGCCTTCATCAGTCTGGGAATACTGATCACAAAGTGTTTCTCCTTTTCACAGCTGTATTTCAACCGTTCCTCCCACCCTTTCTGCTGCAATCAAAGGGGCTTTAAGGTCACACCGCTCAAATGTTCTGTTTCTCCTGGAACACCATTGCACAACGTAATACGATTACAGAATAGTTTCATTACTAAGTAATCCTTTAGCTTGTGATCAGTTTTAGAAGCTCTGAATAATAGGAGGGCTTTTGTCCTGTGTCTATGTTTAGCACTGACTTAAGCAAACAGCTGACTGACCATTCATTCGAACTGTAATGTCAGTCAGCACAACGTGAGAATTAGGCCTGTAAGCGTTTAACCACTTCTGGGATGTTTAAGAACTTAACCTGTTCAGGATCTGCGAACAAATGTTATTTTGTTCAAGTCAGGTCAAGACTAAACTGCTTGTGGGGTGTTCCCAGTATGCAGTGGTTAGAACCTACCGAAAGTGCTAGAAGGAAGGACAACCCAGTGAACTGGTGCCGAGTCATTTAAGATAAAGGTAAAGGTGCACGTATTTGTCACTGTACAGTGTACAGTGTACAGCGAAATATGTCCTCCGCATTTAACCCATCTGTGGTAGTGAACACACACACACCCAACAGTGGCAGCTTGCCGAGCCCGGGAATCGAACCCACAACCTTGTTCTCGATAGCCCGACACACTAACCGCTGAGCCACCACTGCCCCCATTTGTGCCAAAGGCTTACGAAATGGGCCTACATAAAATTAGGCAGGTGGTTTTGATGCTCTGGCTTATTAGTGTCACATTATTTGCTTTGGTGAGTTTTCTTTTTAGTCTGTCAGCCAGATGCTAATATCCAAAAAAACCTAATAAGAAAACACCAAATGCTAGTGAGTGACCCCTGTCGTCAGAAGGGCAGGAGTTCAATCCCCAGCGATGCCATCCATTGTCAGGAGTCCAATAGAGCATGAAAGGTGGATAGGATGTCTTTCTCTCCCACATTACTCCCTCCATTGGCAATACTAGCCAGCGTGGAAGTCTGATGTAGCGCAATATAGATAAACTGTATGTCCAAATGTTTGTGGACTCTGCTTCTGATGAATGCATTTAGCATGCATGGCTATTGATTCTCTTCAGAAGAAATGATGACTGAGTAGGTGTGTCATACTTTTGTCCATATAGTGTAAATATGGTACAGTTATGTTCTCTACAATCTAAGAAAAATGGGTTTAATATAGTATTGGAAACCCTTTTCTCCTCTTAACCAACCATAGAACCATTTAAGCATCCCTGTTGTTCTTGGAGTTGTCATGCTATTGGGATTATTAAAGAACCCCTGAAGAACCCCCTTTTCTAAGAGTGTAGCTTAAGGTATTTAAGATGGACCCTGCCGTTTACCACTATAGTGACTGTAAGGGTGAGTAGCTTACACTACTTCTGTCGCTTATAACACATGTCTGTCTTAGGAGAGATGTGTGGGTTTGTAAACAGTGTAAACTAATCGATTTTGAGATTGATGTAAAGAACAGTTTGTGTGTGTGTGTGTACACCAGGATTTTTTTTTTGAAGCAGTGTGAAGTGTACTGATTATTGGGTGATCACTTAAAGAGCCTCTCAGATGGGTAAACAGTACACACACTCTGCAACTGTGAAACCTCTGATTTATCTGCCAAGACTGAGGGCCAAACACGACCATCAATACCACTGCCACACACACATACACACACACGTTCACATACACAGCTAAAGTGGTGTAAACAGTCTTGGAAAGCTTTAACAAGTGTTCGCTCATCTTCTTTGTGGCTCATGATGAGGATGGTGAAGAAGCGAAAGCACAGTCTTCTGCAGGAGAAGGTGGAGAATAAAGCTTCTGCTTGACGTTGGATGAAAGAATCAGGCTTTTATTGTTGTCTGATTGTTCTCCTGTCTTCTGCGGTATGTGTGTGTTTGCGTGTGTGTGCTGAAGTGTTGGTTCCTTTCCCTCGTCTTTTGAGAGGAGCACAGATGGTAGGACTGGCGAATTTGTCAGCAGCCCAAAAAACTCCCACCCCACCCCCATCCCTCCTACTTACTTTCTTTCATCCATGTCCATTCTCTCTCTCTCTCTCTCTCTCTCTCTCTCTCTCTCTCTCTCTCTCTCTCTCTCTCTCTCTCTCTCTCTCTCTCTCTCTCTCTCTCTCTCTCTCTCTCTCTCTCTCTCTCTCTCTCTCTCTCTCTCTTTTACCTTCCATATGTTTTCAATGTCGTAACTAAAATAGTGTCCCAAAATGATCACTTCTGTAAATGAAAGTAAATGGATTTTACCACCTTTGTCTATTAATCTTATTTGTCTTATCATCTTATTAGGTTATGTCCTCCACCACTATTACAATTTCTGGCCATTTCGTATCAAATGATTTATGGCCGTATCGTATGGTATGGGCGCTACCTCTGTGGACACTGATCATAAAACCAAACATTCCAACAGGCTATTTAACGTTATCTAGAGCTATTTAACGGCCATATGTCTGCTCTTACCATTCTGCGGAGAAGAAACTCCTGTTTGTACAGTGGATGTGTCTGGTGCTTGGGATGCTGTCAGGTAAGACGTTGGCATAAGAGCTAACCTAAGAGACGGTGGATGGTTATATGGTGCTCCTTAACACTCTTCTTCCAACACATCTCTAACTGAATCTATTATACTACTCCTGAAGTTCTAACACAAAGTAAGCAAAGATATAAAATAAGGTGCATAAGAAGTTGTTATGATTCCTCAATGTAGTCACGCCTCATTACTACAGTAATCCTGAGCCTTAATGGTGGTCACTATGGGACGTTCCCACAGTGTTAAGAGCAGCTGCTGTTTTCAAATGCTGCGTAAAAATATTAAGCATGAAGTAAAATGATGCTGTTTTCATCTTCTCTGCTACTGCCTCATCTCCTCTCCTATCTTCTACTCCTCCTCTTCCTTCCTCTCTCCTCGTCTGCATGGGCCGTAATGACGTCCCAAGTGAGACACGCAGAGACCCCGCTACCCCTCTGTGTCCCACTTGCCAGATGAGGCCCACACACACGCGCATACACACGCATAGACAGGCAGACACAAGCGTGGTAGACCTATCTAGACAGATATTGGAAGAGCCTTTACTTCAAAAGGGCAGAGAATGACATCGATCAGAGCGCCAGCCTTTGTTCATTTGTTCATGTCAGAGAGGGAGAGGAAGTGCGGGGGGAAAGCGAGGCATTACATGCTTGGCCAGCTATCACTGTGTAGAAAAACGCTGAGAAAGGATAGCTGAGACATAGCTCTCACTCTCACGGTCTTACTCTCACTTACACACACACTCACTCTCTCTCTCTCTCTCTCTCTCTCTCTCTCTCTCTCTCTCTCTCTCTCTTTTCCTTTATTTCTTTTCTTTCCTTCTTTTCTTTCCTTCTTTATTTTTTACCTTCTTTCTTTTTTCCCTTCCTTCATTATTCTTTACTTTCTTTTGGTATTTCCTTCTGTTCCCTGTTCTTCTTTTTCTTTAATTTGTTATTTGTAACCTTCTTTTTTCCAACCTTTTTTTATTTTTCTGTTTAATTTTTCCTTTTTTTTTCTATGTGTTTTCTTTATTCTCATGTATTTCTTTTTTTTCTTTCCTTTTTGCAGTTTTTTTTCTTTTTCATACTTTATCTTATGTCTGTCTCGTAACTGCTGCACTATGTTTGGTGTTTTGAGGCTCGTCCTGTAGAGAGCTGAGACTGGTTGAGGCCAAGGTTTCAGAGGGTTTCTCGGCACGGTCTGACTATGTCGGTGTGAAGCTCCAGATCATCTCTGCGTCTCAGCACACAGTGCTTCTAAAGAGTGGAGGGCTGAGCTCATTGGCTGTGTGTCAGAGTGCAGTGGGAATTCTCCTCACCCAACAGCAGCAAATTGGGTTACAACCACTCAGCCTTTTACACACCAACACACCAAAAAGCTGCTTCTGCTGCTGATGGCCAGGCCTATCTGAACTGGCTCTGTGTACACACACACACACACACACACACACACACACACACACACACACACACACACAGCCAGACACATATATAACTTATTCTTAATAATCCATATAAATTTTTTTGTTGTTTTGAGATTCTCTGTAATCATTTCATCTCGCTGTTGGCACCATGGGCTATGTTCATCAATCATGCTGTCAGATGTTGCTACTGTATCATGTGTGAACCAGCCAACCAGTCGACCTCAGTCAAACTGAGCCTTCACTAAAAAAAAAGCCTTTTAACTGCTGTTGGAGCTTTTTGTATGAAGCATCCATCAATTTGTTTACCGTTGCCTGTGCCCTGCTGTAAAAGCCCTACAGCAAGCTGCGGTTCCCTTTTATCTATCATCTAAATGACAGGCATGATGCCACATTTTCTTTTTTCCATATAGATACTAAAGATATACACTGATGCCCATTTTAATAAGTTTTCTTTAAAAAGTACAAAGCTATGAAATGAGTTATTTATAATTGAAACATTTTAATGAAGAAGTAGTCAAATTTCAGGCTAATCTGCCACCATAAAAAACGGTCACCAAGCGATGTTTGTCAGCACAGGTGTCTATTAGCTGTTGTGGAGCTGGGAACCTGGTGCTTTTTCTCCTAATTTGTTCCTCCAAATGAATTATGTACACTAGTGTTCTTAACCCTGCTGATTTCTCTGTCCCGACCAGTCCAGCTCTTAAATCATTTTTAACCATTTGAGAGACGTTTTCGGACTTCACAGCAACAAACAGCTGTTTCAGCTGTCATCACTCCACTGCCTAATGTTGTGTTGTGTTACAAGCAATTCAGGGGTAGTTCAAGCTAGATTAGGAACAGAATTGGATCCGATTCAATCTTTTACTGATACCTGATCCAGATATTTCATCTGATATTGGCCTGATACTGATACTAGTATCGGGACGGTGCTGTCATCAAAACTTTCTGTCTGTATGTCTTTCTGAAACGTTATGCTGCTCTGCAAGCAATGCAGTGATCTTTCTGGCTGGATTTTTTACAGAATGGTATCAGATTTGCACTGTTTGCACTTTCTGCACTTTCTGGTAGTGCCTGATAGTCAGACTGGTGCTATTGACTCTGTAATAATCACAATGTCCCATCGCCAAGACTTCTATATCCCTCAGCATTTTAGCAATTAACCCCCCAGATTAAATTAACCAACATTTTCCTTCCTTAATGGCTGCCATAATTTATCCATGCCATGAAATCAAGTGTGTGTGTGTGTGTGTTTGTTTTAGTGGGATGGCAGCCAGAAAGAGCTTTAAGAGTTTTAAGCTTTTGTGTCCCCAGACACACAAGAGGGCCTGGCAGATGACACCATTCATTGCTCTGAGTAGATGAGGCTGATGTGAGTCATAAAGAGGGTGAGGACACAAAGTGACTGTGATTTTAGGATGTGGATTGTGCTCCTGTGTTCCCTCAGTCACACAATGATGGACAGATAGATTTGAGATAGTTGCTACTAATGTTTTGGGGATGTGATGTACTTTTAGTTTAAGGCTGTAAGAAAACCTTTAAGAATTGAAACAAAGACACCAAATGGGTCTTTATTTTGTGTTGACGGAAACTGTACATTTGGCTAAGCTGTTCCTAAAAGACAGACAGCCACGTAAGCAGGGTCCAGAAATAGGGTGTTTGAAGGTGAACGTGTGTGATGTCAGGCTAAAGAGAAACAGTGAGAGCTTCAGAAACACACACTCAACCTGCACGCTTAATAATAGAATAATTATTGTTTAGATGACCATACTATTTGTTCTTTTCTACATAGATGATAGAAAGCCACTATATTTAAGCTATATGTAGGACCTGACACTAATTCACTATGAATTGTCTTGTTTGGTTTTACATCAAGACTAAGACGTTCCCATTCCCCTGCATGCGAAACTGGATGGGTGAAATCGGTTGATGTTGTGAAGTGTGTGATGTTGATGATGGTGTGTGTGAGGTGTGATGTGTGTGTGAGGGTGTGTGTGAGGTGTGTGAGGTGTGTGTGAGGTGTGTGTGGAGTGTGAGTGTGTGTGTGTGTGTGTGTGTGTGTGTGTGTGTGTGTTAGAAAGCAGCCCAGGTGGCGTTGGTCCACCTCCAGTCTTATCTGGTTGAACATGTTGAGCGTTTAACTCAGAAATAACCGCTTGCGACCCTCCTCATTCTCATTCAGCTACTGATTGCATAAAAGGGTCGTCATGGCAGCCCAGTGCCTTGCCATGGCAACGAGTTGTTGATTGACAGCGACGGGTCTAAACGGTGGCTGGCTGTCGGTCAGGACTTGAGAGGCTCTGGAAGTGTGTGTGTGTGTGTGTGTGTGTGTGTGTGTGTGTGTGTGTGTGTGTGTGTGTGTGTGTGTGTGTGTGTGTTTAATGGGAACTGACAAGACACCAGCATGGTCTGCTTAAATACTGTGGTGGCATCGTCAGCACGCTACCCATAACTCCTTGGGCTGAGGTTACACAATCCACCTCAACACAATGTGTCACGACTCATCAGTTTGAGGAATGCCGGAGAGGATTCCTCTAAAAACTGATTTTAGCACGTTCGCCATACAGTTTTATATTAGGGATGTTATTGAATATAAGAAACTAACCCTAACCCTAGCTCTGGCTCATTTACAGTAATTGTCTTGTGGTACCTGTATGCTTAATAATAGAATAATTATTGTTTAGGTGACGATAATATTATTTATTTTCTACTTAGATGATAGAAATCCACTATGTTTAGGCTATATGTAGGACCTGGCTCTAATTCACTATGAAGTGTCTTGTTTTGACAGATGTTACATCAAGACTAAGACGTTCCCATTCACCTGCATGCAAACAATATAAGATAATCCATTCTAAACTGAGATGAGACTTTTTTTTCAAGCCCTAAGCTTGTTAACCTATACTTCAGGTTAACCCTATAATAAAGAAGTTAATTTCTGAATAATGTTTTTTATTTATTTATTTATTTATTTTTTATATGTATAACTATGGCCGATTTAAACTTCCTGCAGGGCCCTTGTTTGACCATTAACCAGGCCCTGATTGAGTACAGTCTTAGTGTATACACAGCATGAATGGCCCTTTAAAACATCTGTTTAAGATCTGAAACCATGAAATCACATATTGTATTGATTGCATGTTATCGACACATTATACAAATTTGCACTGCATTGATTAATGAATGTCTCCTTGAAGAGATGGAATGTCTTTTGACGATTGAGAAAACACAGGAATGTGTCTCCATCTGGTCGTATATGGTGTTGTGTGTTCCTTCAAAGCAAACCAATAGGGCTGTGTATTGGCCTGACCCTGGCAATATGGTAGATACACACCCCTGATTTGATCCCAGCCTACCATATCTTTGCATGTGAACTATTCATTAACGTAGGTATTGCGTTTTGAGAATTGATGCAGTATTGCAACATATATCACGATTCGTTAATTATAGAGATACTTTCTTACACTTCTACTATCTGGGGATTAAAAAAAATTAAAAAAACTTAATTGTTAGAAAAAACAATGAAGGCAATAACGTGCTACTTTTTCTTCAACAAAAAGGACAATTTGCTAGCTACCTTTTTTGTGGTAATCATACTGTCTGGTATAGAATATTTAAAAAATGAGCTAAATTACTGATATGCAGTTGAAAAATCTTAATTTGTTGAATCGTTAAAGCCATGATTTCCGCAAGGTTACAGCTCAGACGCATACAGTTCCTCACACTTACCACAGAATGCGTAAAGCTCATGGTTTTATTGTGCTGCCTGTGCTTTTAGTGATCAGCAAATTCAAATAAACAGAATCACTGATGTGTCCGTGCCTGTCTGCATGCGTGTGTACCTTTCCTCTTATCTCAACATCATTGGAAAATTTGTCTGCGGCCATCACCATGGCAATACCGCCGTAGTCCAGTCCTTTCTTTGGTCCTGTTTTGTTTCAGCAGACTGCATTCATACTTCATCACCACACATATGGCAGCCTGCTGACCTTTCAGAGCTGCTGTTGGTGGCATTACAGTTGAATAAGAGCTGAACAGACATCAGCAGCTGTGCTTGTGTCACAAAGCCCTTTCTTTTAAGGTTTGGTGTGCAAGTACGAGGAGTTTGGTATGATCAGGATATGTTGCTTTTACGTACACCTATAATTGCGTTTGACCATGTTTCTTTATTGTCCACTTGTCATGAAAAATGACTAAAACGGAGTACGAAGTTTTTTGCGTGACCGTATGATTAACGAATATCTGATGACAAAAGTACAAAATTATTTGTCTTCATTTTGAAGCACATTTGACACCGATGAAGTGATTAATAGATCAGTAATCTCAATAAATGCAGATTCAAGTTTCATTTGGTAACGCCCTACACCACTCCTTCAGTCCACTTGACAGACACTCAGTGCATTAAGCCTCAGAAACAAAAAGTGTTAGAGTTGTGTTTTTTTTGGCTGTAGAAACCATAATGAGTCTGCAATGTGATCTGCTGTGATAACCCACTGACCCATTGCAGGGTTTCGCTCACGGCAGTGTGTGGTTCTACTGGAAGGCATCATGAAAGCTGCTGAGCCTTCAGAGTGTTTCCACAGAATGTCCTCCGCTTCCCCGTGCAGCTTTACCTCTTGCTCACTTTGAATAGTATTTACATCCATTTGAATGAAAACCTTTCAAGAGCTAGCACTCGCCACATCCTCTTATGTACGTATGTGTGTGTGTGTGTGTATGTGTGTGTATGTACGTGTTATTTTGTGTACCTGATGTTCCTGAGGCTTCCTCAACTTGAAGGGAAATTCTGTCCTGACGGACCTATGGCTTTCTTTTTCGAGGTTGCGTGTGTCCTCCGGTCCCTAATCTCTCAACCCGGTAAGACGTGTGTTTGTGTGTGTGTGTGTGTGTATAGGGTAATGTGCATCTACTGCGCTTGTCTTCGTTTTGCTTCGTCCTTCAGATGTTGAGTGGAAATATTTACTTGAATGCACTTTATGTAACGACTTGTATATGACGTGAATGTGAGATTACCTGTAACTTGGCTTTGCGTTACAAAATAAAGAGTTGATTAAGTGCTGTTGGTGAAACAGCAGAATTTCACAATGAAATTTAATTATCTCATGAACAGAACTTGGATTCCTTACAGTTTGTGTTTATTTAATGGACTTTGGACTTGGACGGACTGATGTATGTTCTCACTCGAACTCCACTTGTGCTGCTGTAGTTGTCTTAAGGCTTCCTGAAGGAAGTCAGCAGTTGTATCTTGAGTGTCTGGCGTCAGGCTGATTGACATGTCATCTGCATATGCATAATAAGCAGCTGCCCCTCAAAATAAGATGGACTATTTCTACCGCTTGTTTGTAACTAACACACACACGCAAATGCACTCACAAGCTCACACTGCCCATTTCTCTTCCTCTTTCACTTTGTGAACAATAGCTCTGTGTTTCGAAATGGTCATGTCCTGCTGTGCGTCCGAGTCTGCTTTCATCTCATGTCACTGCCCCACTTGTACTGCCTTAGCTTATTTCAAACAAACCTGTTCAAAATTCTGACCCTTTCCTTTACTTATTTATTTACACTTTATCAGGTTGGTGAAAACCCAATGAACAGGTAGACCATTTCTAGGTACGCTTAGCTTAATTCATATTTCATATTTCATATTGCATTACTATTGTCTATTTATGAGGCTATTAATATTGGTAATCACTGTGCCAGGACATTAATGTGATTATTACTAAACAACTGGTTACAGAGCAGGCACTCAGTTGTTAGTATTATCCTGGATACTTATTGGTATGACAATACGCACCGCACTCCCATCTGCATAATATTTATGCGCCATACTCCCTGCACATTACACTTTAACTGCTTTGTTATATTCTTATTCATTCTGTTTATGTATTTGTATTTAAATAGGAGGCTTCTTTGATCTTTGCTCTTTTTTGCTTTTCACTGTACTTCTATGCCACTGTAATACCTGACTTTCCCTCTGGGACTAATAAAGTTATCTATTTATTTATCTATCTAGCTTCTTATAAAGTGGGCAGGTGGTGATTGGCTGACTACAGTGGAAGACAATTGAGCACCAGTCTTGCACATATTAAAGTCATCAAAGTAAGGTGAAAGTAGTTGTGCTTGGTGTTGGTTTTAATGTTATCAGAGAATTGCGCAGGCTCAAATGCATGAACAGATTATTTTAAAAAAGACACTTGTTCAGGTTTTGACATTAAAGTCTGGTGGTTTAGTTGGAAGTGTGCTTATAAGGGCAGTACTAAATCTAACCTGAACTTCTATGATCTGTCAGTAACATTGTAAAGCAAAACATTGGTTGTGTATAAAAATGTCCAAAAGATCTAAATAACAAAGTTTCTTTAGATGTTTGTCAAAATTCAAGAGGTTGGGACGCTGCCAATCCATCGCCTTGGTTGTTGCAATGCCAATGGCAGAGACAACAGTGATTAGTTGAGTAAGCTGATGGCAAATATAGTGTGATCAAAATATTCATTTACTCTTTAGAAAATCATGTTTTGTTTGCAAGACATTAGTTAACACACTAGTTCAAATTAATACAAACATTAATACAAATGTTTAAATTAATTTATTGATGTCTTAAAATATCGCATGAATGTCAGTTTGTAAAGGTCTTAACATGAGTAACTTAACAACCTCTTCAATTTTAATTTAAGGAACTGCAAAAATATTAATCATTTTAGACAATTCTAAATACTTTTTAAGAATGTATCTTTTAAATGAATAAAAAAGCACATTTAAGAATATTTAATATCTTAATTCACATAAAACCTTATCATATCAAGTCAAGTCAAGTCAAGTGGGTTTATTGTCATTTCAACTACATACAGAGTACAGAGTTCCTCCAGGACCATGGTGCAACATAGACAGTGCATACAAGACATTCGTATTTGTGAGCTTTACCTCACAAAGAGAACAGCAGCAGCAGGCAATAGGTCGATCAGTCATTGGCCGTGAACCGTGTGGTAATTCTATAGCTAGAACCGTGCAGGCCATTTGAGGGCCAGTGTGAAAGAGCTGCAGGCAGATGGAGAAAGGGGTGAAAGCCCAGTGGCCTACATTCAATCCATTTCCTGCACACCAGTTAAGAAGGACAATCATCCTTTTCACTACTGCCATACAGTATTGATGAGGGCTTTGTCATGTGGGACTACACACACACACACACACACGTGCGCACACCCACACACACACATTATTACACAGTGCTCAGGATGTACCGGACTGGTAAAGCATCTGTTACACAAGCGCATGCTGTTGAGTTTTAATAGCTTCCTGTCATGTCTCCTCCCGTGGTTTTTGCTAGCAAACGTACCTCATGTAACCCATATAATGGTGAGATATGGCTCCCGTGTTTTGCAAATTCACTGCTGGAATGACAGCGTATAAATCCATTCTGCCACAAGAGAGTCGCAAAGCTTTAGTTTCAATAAGCTGCAGTATAAAGAGCCCGAATGAAACATTAACCTGATATGAGAGGCATCCATCAAGAGTGAAGACCATGTGAAGAGTGTTTCACCAGAAGACTCATTTGATTTAGAGTTGGGCACTCTTCATTAAGCTACTGTGTGTGCCTGCTAGGCTCTTTTGGGATGTTTTAGGACTCATGGCATCATCTTGCTTGGCATGTGGTATGCATGCATCCATACCAGCCAGTACATTAACTGTCAGAGGAAAACAACCAATATAAACCATGTAAAATAAATAAATAAATAATAATAATAATTAAAGTTTGGCGTAGTACACAAAACTCACCAGTTCAGAGAATTTTAATCTGCATGTTTGAAAAATTGTTTTTGTAAAGCCACAAGACCCAGCACAGTTACTTATCTCCACCTTTTCAGCCTATGGCAGTTTAGCCCCGCCCATTTACATGTAAATAAAGCGTTTCTCAGCCTTTAATTGGATTTATTGGCATCATGTTGATAAAACATAGATAATGTCTTGAGTGATTTATTAACTTTTGTTGAAGATGAAGAGTTGAGACTGCATGTTATTTATTTTGAGAGATAGTTTGGCCAACAAATAAGTGAACCCAGATGCAGTCGATAAACCAAGGCATGTTTGATATTTGATTGCTGCTTCTTTAGCTTAGAATGGTAGATGCTAGGCTAACATTGCTAATGAACACTGGACCTGGACTGTCACCAGTCTCATCTGGGTAAATACATACTAAAATCTAAAAGCTATGTATACAAGTCAAAAAACAATCAGCAAAACAGTATTTAAATATCTAAACTACTTTTGAAACAGTTTCTCAGAATGACGGTCCCATTATTCAGCTTTGCATGTTCCAAATCTATATTTGCATCAGTTTTTTTTTTTAATAGGCTAAAGAATTAATTTCTTAATTCTCACAAAACCGTATCTAATTGAGGAACAGAAGGGAACTGCAGTTAATACAGGCATCATATCAGAAGCTTTACATCTTCAGATACCAGACATGTCCTGGCTGATCAACTGGATCTGGGGTCAGTGATCAATCATCCATTTGATTTTTTCCCCAAACTATACCTTTAAAGCGACTCTACAGATTTTACACAAATATGTCTCTTGTTACGCAGAGTTCTTGTGAATGCAGTTAGCAGAGTGCTGAGCCCAGAGTAGCCATGATAGTGGTGCCGTTCTCCTTTTAGACATCAGTGGAGCATCAATAGGATTTTAATATTGTTATTTTAAGGTAAAAATGCTACATTTAAATAGCATTGTAAAATTGTATGTAATTTATGTGACTTATGTGATTTAAGGCTGCGTTTAGACAGTTTAGAAATGGGCAATCAGATTAGACAGTTGACTATTATGTCAGCCAGTTAAAATGCTATTTTTATGTAAAGCTACTGGAATTTTGAGCAAATTTGTCCAGTACAGCGCACAAATATTACATTGGGTTTGCAAATACGCCACTTTATTGACTGCCACTAGTTGTCACAGCCAACTAGCCGCCGCAAATACATTTAGGTCTGATAGCCAGGCGTGGTTTTGTTTGTGTGCTCTTCTGTAGCCATATGGGAATGTGTGTGCACTAATTTGGACACACACACATTTTTGCTTTCAATTAAGACACGTCTCCTCTGAATACACCCACGTCTTCAGAAACTGCCCTTGTTGAATGTAGCTCTGATTGTATAGATGCGTATTTTGCATACCTGGACTGTAGAAAAGCTCAGTTACTACATCTACATGTGGAGCCGTATTATCCTATAATGTGATCTCTACTCAGCTTGTCTGCTTGTCTTCGCTTTGCCTAATCACTGCAGTGTTTGCCATCCTGTGAACTCCACCAGCTGTGAGCTGCCAGTGTTTATAGTCTGCTGTTCTGCCCTGAGCTCTGCCCACTCTTTTCCCACAAGGCCTCTGCTCTAAAGAGCCTGCCGAAGGTGCAGATCTGGAGCTTCATGGATGTTGTGTTAAAGTTGTGGTAAATACAAATATTGATTGCGTTGACCTTCATCTCGCGCACACTCATTCAGAACTATCAAGGAGAGTCATACCGGGCATATCTCGTGGCTCAGCTTTTTTTTTTCCACTGCTGTTATTACAAGATGTGCCTTAGCAGTTGTTTGTACTTTGCTCACCATAAACCCCTTGCTTTAAATGCAGTGTGCACCTTTTTCTGAGCTCCAGTGATACACCGGTGTGAGAATTCCTTCTCTTCTGGTTCTCTGTGCCAGATCTGTTTATTGTATCCATTAGCATGTGCCACTTTTCATCCTTTGGGATGATTCCTAGATTGCTATAACCGCTGATGATTCAGCCCGGGGTTGGACCATATAAGGATATGTATGGTTATTGTGATACGTTGACCACAATGTCACAGTATGTCCGTATACAACATACCCTGCTTTATTATTTACATGCATGTCAGGGCCTTCATTAGCTGAATCAACTGTGTTACGTTGGGGTTTGAACCTAAAGTCTGCATGGTGGTAGGTCACCAGGACTGGGCTCCCCTGCTGGAACTCCTTGATATCTCCTGTGATGCTGGCGATGGGAAATCCGAAACCTCATGTGAAGCATCAGTTTAGGAGAGTGGACTATTCTGACGACTGCCGGACATGGGTCACATTAAAAAGATAGTGTGAGCAGCCTAAAAAACACTTTACCTGCTGTGTGAAAGTAGCCTCTGTTCCTTTTAGTGGTTCTTTTTCATGCTCCTGGGGAGCTTTTTCTGGTGCTGCCTCCCTAAGCCGATTCTTCGTTATGGGTCTGGATAGAAGTGAACCATTAACCGATTTGGAAAATAGCGCGGAGATAAAATAAGTGCGTTACTCGAGGACTTGATGACCCAGATTTGTTTGTTTAGCCTGGCCCTCAGAGTTCTGTTCACTGCTATTTTTGGCGGGTTTAAATTAGCTGTGGACAATAAGGCTGTTTTCTGGAAGGATCATACACACGGTCATTGCTTTGTTTTAAAAGACTGAACATCTGCATAGCATTATCCTTTAATAAGATCTCTACTCAGCTTGCCCTGGTCTGTTGCAGTGAAGTGTCTTTGCTTTGCTGAACCGCCTGAGACCCGGACTTTTGCTTGGTGTACGTTTTTATTTTCTCCTATTTGGGATTTGTGGCACCTAACGAGTATAAAAACTATACATATGAGGCCAAAGGGTCAAATCTAACAAAATTTATAACATATAAATACATGTTTGCTGTGTATGTCTTCCTGTCTCAGTAGTGCTTTAATTATGCATAGTAACACTCTCACTTTGTGTACCTGCAGATTTTAACTACAACACGGATGGGTATGAGGGGGACGGTGCAGAGGACAGAAAGTCTCAGGATGGGTCAGAAACTATGCCCTTCATCGACGAGTCGCCCACCATGTCCCCACAGCTGTGTGTCCGACCTGATGGTGAAGCTGTGTCTCCTACACCGCCCGAGGGTCTGCTGCCTGGGGTAAGAGTGAGTGAGTGAGCGTGTGTCTAAATGTCTTCACATGGGTGGAATGTGGGCTAGGTGGGTACTAGGTGGGCATGAACTCCAAGTGGGTTTGTACATACTTTGTTACTGAGACCCAGTTGGGCTCCCCAAATGGGCCCCACCGTTTCAACCCACCCTAATCTCACATGTGGCTGTACAATCCTCCTGGTCCCATCACTGACCCTGGTGGAACACTGGTGAGCATCAATATGTGGGACCAACATGGAACCCATAGAGAAAAACTTTCTGGTTTCCAGTTGGGCTAACCATACAGGCCTCACATGGACCGGTTGGCTGGGAACAGCTGCCCTCTGCATTGTGTGAACGTTTCAGAACGAATGGACCTCCTTCTGTAAAGTCACCATTTCATTGGTTGTGACTGTATGCTTGCTCCATTGTTCTGTATCTTGGAGAGATTAGTTTATGGAGCTCGAACTGTCGGTCCTGGTTATGATAAGAGAGTCTTTTCATTTTGTGTTCTTTTTCCAGCGTTGCATAATGGCATTTTGTCTGAACCCTTATGTAAGAAGCGGTGGTGAATGTTTTTGTGAAGAGCAGGGATGGAGTGAAATGGTAGTTTAGCTGCTGTTTGACGGTATTTGAGATGGATGGTTGGGTTTGATTGGACTTTTTAAGTAAATGAATATTGGATGTGGGATTTAGTGTCTTTCACTTTGTCCTAGTTGTGTCCAGAGACAGTAGGTTATATTATGAAGTGTGTATGTGTGTATGTGTGTATGTGTGTGTACACACACACACACACACACACACACACACACACCTTCTCTCTCTGCTCACTCACTCTCTCACGGCCTCTCTCTGCTCCTCTACTCCATCTTCTTTTTAGATCTCTCTCTCTTGCTCTCCTTTCTGTCTTTCTTTCTCTCTCTCACTCACTCACTTTCTCACTCACTCTATTGTAGCCTCCCTTTCACTCTTTCAACCCTTTTCTCTCTCTCTCTCTCTCTCTCTCTCTCTTCCTTTCTATCAGTTTATTACTCTATATTCCAGTCTCATTCTCTCCCTTTTTACTGCTCTCTCTTTCTTTTTCATCTTACACTATTTTTTCCACTACACCTTTTCTCTCGTTCCCACCCTCTGTCTACTCCTCTGCTCCTCTTGCTTTCATTTTTTTTCTCCCTGTACACCTGTTTTTTCTGACTCTCCCACTGTACACTGACTTTCCCACTCTCACACTCTATCTCTCAATCTGTCTGCTGACCCCTCTCTGACCTTCTCCATCTCTCTAATCATGTACACCTGTTCCTCAGGGCATTCAGGGCTAGTTTTGGTTTTGTGTAAAAGAAATAAATAACCCTGATCTTCCAGCTTCCTCTGCTTCTTACAGAGTGCATCCCCCCCTCCCCTTTTCACACTGACAATGATTATACCACCCTAGCCTGTCCTTCACACCTACCATGATGAAGAGACAGGAACCATTTCAGCTAAAGGTTACAGTTCCAACTGAGTGACCGTAATAGTTATTCTCTCTCATCATACACAGAGCCAATCCACAAAGCTAGATTACATCATCCCCACCTCACCATGCAAGAGCTACTTCTCACTTCAGTATAATTTCTTTCATGGAATATACAGCAGACCATCATCAGTGAGCCTGTTCCTGTGTGCCTGTTTTCTGAGGTTTATATTCTTATGTGTCTGTGTCTGAGTTCATATTTGTGTTATTGGTATAGTGAGTCAGTAGTGGGCAAAGGCCCAAACTCCAAAACACAAATGCATCCATCTCCATCTAGTGGTGAACATGTGAAAGTGCGTGTTTAGCCCTAGCAGGATTGCTCAAATCTGTGGGTTTCACTCTCAGTTCCTCAGTTCCGGACAAACCAGCCAGACTTCGAAAACCCTTCCTAATGATGAATCTTAAAGGTGGTGGGAACGTTTGCATGGTACCAAACGCAACCATTCACTCACACACTCACAGGCAGTTTAGCATAGCCAATTCACCTACACTGAAAGCACACACCAAACTCCTCACAGTCAGTAATCGGAGTCAGGATCAAACCCACAGCACCAGGCACCTGGAGCTGTGCAACACACGCACTACCTGTGTTATACACTTATACAGTTCCGGAAAACATGCAGGTTTTTGCAAAAATAATTGCTTATTAATGCTAATGCAAGCCATATTAAATAAAATCAGAGTATTCAAGGCATTGATGTTAGTGTTGATTTATAGTGAGTGCAGTAGGACCTGACGATACTGTATGTATCACAATACAGGGGCTTCTGTAAGCAGTGTGATTATATTGCAAGTTTAAATCAAATTTTAAGAAACCGGTCACAACTGCACCAGCACCTGACTTTATGCTGTTAGAACAGTGGGATCTGAAGAGAGGACAGCCCTGCTATCCCTGTTAAATAGCAGTCAGGGGGTTAAACATAACACAAAATAAACCACTGTCTGCCACCAGTCTCTGCATGTAAACTATTCTAAACTATATAAAACATCAATACTGTGCTAATAAGAATTGATACAGTATTGTAAAACATATCACAATACTTCAGAATGCCAATATATACTTACACCCTAGAGTACAATAGACTGAAACACAATGTAAATGCTGTCACATGAAGTATCCCTGTTTAGGACACCCTGGCCTTAAGCCTAATCAAAGGTTGGTCAATAGAATGGACTCTTTAATGAGTGACTATTGAGCATGGTGGGAACTTGTTGAGTAATACCTGTGTATCTGCCTCACTACTAAAAAGAGGAATTAGCATTGAGCAATGTGTTGCGGCTTTCGATTATGTCAAGGCGTTTTCCCCCTTTACTCGGAACTCTTCAGTACACGTGGGAAGCACTGAAGGAACAGGAGGTAGACCAAACAACAGTTCCAAGGGTAGCTTACACGTTACTCAGTGCACGCAGGGCAGGATATTCCCAAATCTGACACTGATGCCGATGGATTGGAGTGTGTAAACAGGAAAGGCAGATCTGTGGCTGTGCTAGACAAACTCCTTTAAAAGGCTCATGTTATGTAAACCCTAATTTTCCTCACTTTGTTGAATTAAGAGTTTGAAATAGTGCGTAAACACAAGACTCCATGGTTCTCCCGTGCATGCCAAAGTTAGAAGGAGTGAACATGAACTGCCAATCAGAACAGTGATTTTTGTATCAGAAATACTTCATCTCTGTCACGTAACAACCTTGTATCTTCCAAATAGCAGCTTTACAGGAGGAGGAAAACAAAAACGTCCTTATCTCCCAATGAAAGTCAATGTAAAAAAAAAAAGTAATTACCCAGCCATTTTGGTGCATTTTCTGTTGGTCCATTTACTATAAAATTATGACATAATTTAAAGCACAACTATGAATACACAAGTAAAAATGGAGATCCAAGTTTTTTTGCATACCAGGAACAATATGAAAATGCTGAAACTCCCATCATGACTTAAACAGTACAGCAGTAAAATACTAGGCTTATTTGTTATATTATAATGGATTATAAAAAAGCACTTGCAGCAAAATGACATGTTATACTGTTTTTTTGTTTGCTGTTTCAGAATAGCAGCAGTGGCTTTGACTGTGAGCCGCCACCAGTCATAAGTCTTGCTATTTATAAGATGAGTGTCTGCATTTACCTACATTTACTGGTAAACCGTTTGTTTGTCAGGAACATGCAAAAATAGCTTCAGACCTAAAAGGATTTATTTTAAGGGATAAAGAGAGGCTGGGCAATGGTCTCGTAAAATCAATAATGGCTGGTTTTGGGGCCTTAACCCACATAGGCCTCATGCATGCACTTCAGGGAAACAAAAAGAAGTAAAATATGATGTTGTTTTTTTAAATAAGCTTTTTGCTTTACTAGGGAGAGTGCAATGAAGTTGTCTGTGAGAACATTACAAGCAGGCCGTAGGGGAAGTATGAGTTAATGTGCGTGTGTGTGGTTGGGGTTCCCTGATGTAGCAGCCCTGCAGTAGGTTGGGCTTAAGTGCTTTTGCTGAAGGGTACAATGGAAGCACTGAGTATGACAGCGTACACACACAGCGCTCTTTGTGAAAAGTGATCAAGAGATCTTTTCAGTCAATAACTCGTACTCAAACTATTGAACTTTTGGAAATGTTGCCTTGCCTGTTAATCAGCCTGATCACAAACTGAAGCATCTAGAAGTGTATTTTGGAGCTATCAACATACACAGTTAGGTACTTTAAAATGCTGCTGTTAAGTCATTAGATTTTTGGTCTGTGCAAAGTGTGACTGCTTTTTCAAATTCTAACCGCCATGTGTGTTAAAACCACACGCTCAAGTTTTACCCTTGCTTAAGTTTACTGTGTTCTGGTTAAAGGTGGGTAGCTTAACCACAGCGAAACTTCTGCACACTAAATCTGCACACCTATCTAGAGTGACTTACAGGGTGACTCGTATTACAAAGCCGGGCCAGTGTAGTGCACACCATAGTCACCCATACTGGGATTCGAACCCCAGTCTCTCACATACATTTATCAATACTTAAAGTGTCAATCAGCAGAAAGAAATGAGAAAAAGAATACAGAATAACACAAACTTGCTAATATATTTATTTTATTTATGCAATCCAAAAAGATATAATGTGTCACAGTGGGCAGTGGGGGAGTGGTTTGTAAGCAGCTTTCAGCTACATTCTGTTTCATTTTCAAAACCAGTGTTAAACTGATGCTTCAGGTGACTGTGTTGTGCTGCCAGTAATGCAGTGAAGCCTGTGTATACTTTTCTAACCTTTAACCAGTTAACTGGTAAAAGCCTGCTGTTAGCATGATGTTATTTGCATAATGCTAACTGGTGCCTGTTCATTTTTGTTCACTGTTAGCTACGCTACCATTTTAAGAGCCAACTGAGAGAGAAAGAGTGTGGCGGAAAGACACACACACACACACCAGGAAGGCAACTCTGGTAAGGGGAGGAGTCAGGTCAGGCGTGTCTAACACTGCTCTGGTGTGTGTGTGTGTGTGTGTGTGTGTGTGTGTGTGTGTGTGTGTGTTTGCAGTTGGCTGGTCAGTCCAGCCAAAGTAGATTTCACAGTGTGTGTGTGTGCATGCGTGAATGTACGTGTGTGTGTGTGCGCGCGCACTCGAGAAAGGAAGAGAGAACTGCTGCTTCAGAGAGAGCACTTCAGAACAAACCTGAAGAGAAGAGACCTGTTGTACGGCAGATAAACAGAGAGAGGACCCGGAGGAAAGAGGGAAGGAAAGAACAGAGGAAAACACAGCACTATTCAGCAGAAGGCTAGAGTCAGGGCTGGAGTTGGACGAGCAAAAGGAAAGACTGATGGCAGCTAGTACGCCTGTGGTGGGGTGAAGCGAGGGAAGAAAGAAGAAAAGTAAAGGAGAGCGAGAGAGAGAGAGAGCAAGGAATAAGGCCACAGCATGGAGGAGGAAGAGGAGGAGGTGTTGTGCTTGTTGGATAAAGTTCTGGAAGATGAAGATGTGTTCGAAAATGAGCTGGACCTGGACATGGACTGTCCATACACACCCCTGGATTGTCCGTACACACCTGCAGATGCTTCACACATGGCTTTCAAGGTGAGAGAGACCAATAACGAGGGCGGGGGAGAGAGCTGTCTCTCTCTCTGTCTCTCTCTCTGTGTGCTGTTTACTGGTTGGGCTTTTTCAGTGGGTTTGAATGGCTATAAATAGAGAAGAGAGAAGTGGAAAGTATTGAGTCGCTCTTTTTTGCACTGTGACGTCACTGCTCTGTGTGTGTGTGTGTATACATACAACAATCTGTCATAACATTAGCAGCACCGACAGATTAAGTGAAAAGCATTGATTATATTCAGCTACTGTGGCATCTGTCAAGGAGTGGGATATATTAGGCTGCAAGGAAACAGTCGTTTCTCGAAGGTGATGTGTTAAAAGCAGGGAAAATGGGCAAGCAATAAGGATCTGAGTGACCTGAGGGTGCAGTGTTTGACCAGGGCCAAACTATGATGGCTAGACGATCGGGTCTGAATGTCTCCAAAACATTAGGCAGGTCTTGTGGGTTCATCTGGTAGGCAGTGGTTACTACCACATACCAAACTTGCACTGATGAACAAGTAACACGGTCATGGGCACCTAAGGCTCACTGATGCGATCCATGGAGGTCCTATCTAACTGTTTACTGGAGTTACAGGAGTATCTGCTGCTAACAGCTTTGAGCCGGATACAACAGGACACCTTCAGAGGCCTTGTGGAGTTCATGTCTTGAATGTTCAGATCTGTTGGGGCCTAAGCCGTATTAGGCTTGTGATGTTAGTGTCCTGAATGAATAGTATATGTTCCATAGGTATTTGGACATTCCCACAGGCTCAAAATGCTGGGAGTAATTGGACAGACATAATTATAAATATAAGGAGTATTTATTACACTTGGATAAAAGATCTTTGCAGTCTATGACTATCTAAAGCCTGGAGCTGAATTAAGTGAATTAAGTTAGAACATAAACTTTTACAGATGCGAAACAAACACATTTGCCACTTACTAACATCTAACCCAGAGTTATGAACCAAACGTTGAGAGAAGAGCAGTGGAAAAAGGTTTAGTCTAACCTAAGCTATGCTAGGAAAGTATCTCAGCTGCTAGGGAAAATTGGATTAAATAGGGCACAACAGTGGCAACAAACATTAGAACTTTACACCAAGCTAAAGTTGGCTAATCATGCCAATCACACATCAAAACAGTGGGTGTGGTATTTTACTGCTTTTGAAGGTCATTTACTGTCCATTATCATACTTCCACTACACACTTTCGCAAACACTTTCACACTCTGATAATGCTGTATAGCTCAGCCCCTTGTGCTTCAGTAAGAGGCTGAAGAGAGCTGAACAGGCTGACCTGAGCCCTAAGCAAAAGTCTAGTTGGGAGGCCTTCTCCACCCCAGTGATATTATTTTGAATGCAAGAATGCAAATGAATGTATGCATTATTCGTTTTAAGCAGACTCATGCAATGCATTGTGTCTAAATGAGCGTCAAGCTGCGTCCGCTGCTTATACTCTGAGATACTAGATGCATGAGCTTTTCACAGAAGTTCTAGGGCTAGTATTCTAGCACAGGTGTGCGTGTTTGGTGAGTTTATTGTGGGGAGTGTACCATTACCTGTATTAATGATTAGGTGACTCAGACACACACACAGACTCAACTCAACAACAAAACCATCTTAGATCAAAGGACAAAAGCTATCCTTCACTAATTCAAGCTGCATTAACTCTGAGTGATCCCTGGAAGCTCAACCTGATCATGACGTAGAGAGCTGATCTCCATCTTACAGTCTGTTCGACCCTCTCTTAGTAAAACCACTTCAGGAAGAGATGCACATCACCGGTGTGTGTGTTCGTGTGTGTGTTCGTGTGTGTGTTCGTGTGTGTGTTCGTGTGTGTGTTCGTGTCTGCATGCATACACACATTTTGAAGTTGACATGAGAGATGATATGTCCTGCCAGACGTCAGTATGATTAAAGGACTGCTTGAGCTGCATTAGTCATTTTTACAAGACTACAAGATCACAGATTACGATCTGTGATTTTAATCCAGTCTAGATCTGCAGCGTTTGTCATTTTTGTAAGTCTGATAGTGGCAATTCTAGAGTGTCTCGAGTGTCTTCAGGATTTCTTTTTCTAGAGCTCCCACAGTAATTGCAGTCCTATTCCTCACAGTAATGGGAAAACAGAACCTCCAGGGTTCTAGAATGTTCTAATAAAGCATGGTACTGTTTGCTACCCCTGGCACTGGTATTAACTGTTATCATTTCTGCAATATAACCTATAGATGTGCATGTTGGTTACACTAAATGGTTAAATAAGAGAACATGATTAACTTTTAAATAATAGTTTTGTTTATTGAAGATTTGTTGACGTGCACATCAGGATTATGATGTTTCAGTCCAGGCTAACTGTGGGGAAATAATACAGACCCCACCCACACCTTAACACACATTTCAGGTTGTGAGATCATAAGTGGACAGCACTTACAGAGGTCCAGTGCAGCCCAGTTCATAATAGGTGACCTTCCTATTGTGTACTGATTGCAAAACAAACTAATTTAGTATAAAGTAGAGCTGGGCAATATGACGATATTTTATAATATCATGATAAATTTTATAGTGATAACAATATGCTTTTCTTAGCATATTCGAGGATACTGTTAGTGCTTTGACTGCAGGTTAGATTACTAACAGTGTAATTAGACTGCTTTAATTAAGTGAAGAGCAGCTGATGTTAAATGAAAATCACTGTATTTGAATAGTAGTTTATAAGAATCTGTCGCTACTAAGCATAAGGTGTTAAGACACCCAGTGTCTTTTGGCTTACCTTATAACATATTTAAAGTTCTAACAGTTGGTGGAGCAGGTGTCTATATATGGCTAGCTAATATAAGATAATCTACACTGAACCACCCTCCTGCCTAACAGGACACGACTTTCACATTTAAATGCCTGACTAGCGTTAGCCCTTTTTTAGTTTTGTGATCGGGTGACGACAGCAAGAACAGCAGCACTGGCTACTATAGAACTTGCAGTGACGTATGTTGCCATAGCAACGCTTCCTCACTTCCTGTTAGTACAAAACAAGTTAGTATGTTCATGTTTTGTGTACTACCCTGCCAAACGTGCACTATTAAGATTAGTATATCGTCTATTCCTTGTAGTATGAGTGTGTAGCACACCATTGGGACACAGCCAATAATTAGAAAAGATCATATTTCCTTTCTCCATGCTGATTCGAGTCTCTCTTTTCTCTCATAGCTGATCCTGAAGCAGCACTAATCTCAGATGTTTAAATATACTCCACATGCAGATCTTGGTTTCAGTTCTTCACAGCACATTTGAACAGGGTGTTCACTAAGGAGTCATCCTGAAAGAAAAAGGATGAAGTAGAGCTGGGGGAAATGGAAGGAACATTCACTGCTATAATTATTTTGGCTCAATGGACAAAGAAATGAAACTCCATTCATTACTGTTGCAGGAACCATACGGTCAACAAATAAGCGAGAGGTGTCCTGAAAATTGGGTAAATACAGGGGTAAATACAGGGGTAACCTGTTGTTCTGGACTCATGAGTAGTGAAGCTGTGTTTTTGGGGTCCAAGTGAATGTCTACTCTGCAGTACAGGCATCTCTTAGCTCATGTAACATAATTAGGATTGTTCTACACCAGAAGCTTTGAGCTGTCCTGTAATTTTGTTTTATCAACAGTAGCAACATTTAATTTAATCTAACTGCTGAAGCTGCTGCTGTTCAAAGTTCTGAACTTTGGAGGTGGCACCCAATTTTGTGCAAATTTCTGCCAGATAACTGAAAGCGAACCTCCTGAGAAGAAGCAGTCTTCTCATTCTATCTGATCATTGGTGGGGCAAGATCAATGCATTCTAGTTGTTTTTGTTCTGAAATGGACAATTTGTTTGTGTGTGGAGTTGAATGCATTTAGCTACTTTAAGGTTGCACCCGTTGCTAAAACAGATGTGCAAATGCACACACAGTGCTTGTCGTACCTCTAGACCTTAGAGATGTATTGCCAACAGCATAGGACTCTATTTGGCGCAGATAAACATGAACCTATTGGCGCCATGCCTAAAGCCAAGCATGGGTTCTCTGGAATAATGGTGCCTTATCCACTACTTTTGAGATGAGTTGATTGTGATCATCCAACAGCCTGACCTCACTAAAGCTCTTGTAGCTAAATGCAGATCAATCCTCCCAGCAGTGCTTTAGAATATATTAGAAGGCCTCTCCTGGACAGTAGAGACAGTTACTCCAACAAAAGCAGGATGAATCAATAAGCAGGTGTCCCAATAATTTTGTCCATATAATGTATGTATGCATAAATACATACGCTGTATCTTGACATGGTATAAAAACAAATGTGGTGTGTGTGTGTGTGTTTGAACTCTGGTCTTGCTGCTTGATTACACACTATTATTTGCTGCAGCATGAGGCCACATGAGCAAAAGCACCAGGCTATTTCCTCATCACCTCCCCACTGTGTCTCCTTCACTTCCTCTTCAATGAGCTAGACTTCGGTCTACCTATTTGTATGTGTATATTGCTGCCCATTCTCACACACATTGCCTTTGCTGTACTTGTGTTTCTCAACCTGAGACACAACCAGGCTTTAGGTGTTGCAGCCCGACATGCGTGGCAGCCATGTTTGCTGAGGTCACACTAAAGTCATGCTGCTGCCTCAGGATCTTATCAGCGTTAGTACTGGGTGTGATGGTGCTAGACTGGCCAAGTAGTGATTGCTAGCCTTCATGTAGACTGCACAATTCAGTTGGCTTTAGTTGCTGTTCACACTCATTTACAACAATTGTTTCACCTGACTGTGCTGCATGTAGCAGCTGTGCGGTATGATATGAGTGGACAGTGGAAACTCCCTTAGCAAACAACAGAACTCACCACTACTTCACACTGGGAGGGTCAATGCTAGCATCTATTTCATGTCCTGACCACATATATCTATATATATCTATCTATATATATATATATATATATATATATATATATATATATATATATATATATGTGTGTGTGTGTGTGTGTGTGTGTGTGTGTGTGTGTGTGTGTGTGTGTGTGTGTGTGTATATATATATATATATATATATATATATATATATATATATATATATATATATATATATATACACACACACACACACACACACACTGTTTTTAATAGGGTTTATAGAACATGACATTTTTTTGTCTGTCTCAAATATTTGACAGCTGTTTTCAGTCAGAACAGCTGAACAAGAACATTCTTTGGATGTGCATTGGTCTATTGTATTCATTTTTAGCTTATATACATATATTCTATCAGGTACTGTGGCTGAGCTAATAGCATATTACCTTTTAGAGCAAACTAGCCTAACTTTGCAAGTGATTTCTAGCTGATGCTAAAGCTTCAGTATTAAATCAACCCCGTCTAGCATGTTTACCTTGAAATAACTGCTTTACAATCATGTTGATGCTCCAGTGACCTGTATTAGGCATAATAGTGTCACTGTCATTGCTCTCAGCACTGACAGTGCTCTCAAGAACTGCGTATCGGTGCGCAATGCGAGTAATATTTGTGTACATTCTGTAATATTAATCTACCGCCTCAGTTCACATACTTCTTTCACTTTCAGTGACCGTTCTATAGCTCTCAGTGCCTCCAGAAAAACATGCCCTTTAGTGGAGGCTCAAAGCGCAAAAGCAGAACGCTGAGCCTAGAGTAGCCACGAGAGCGATGCTTTTCTCCCTTTAACATGATTTTGAAGCTGTTATTTGAAGGTAAAATACTACATAGTGATGCTTTAAACCAGCAAATTTTAATGTGCTACAGTTAAGGTGATCATCTAAAAGTAGACCATCATGCACAAACTACTCAAACACTACTACAACCCCACAGGAAGAAACACACAATTAACATCACACCACACAGTGTGACTGTGTTTGTTTAGAGTAGCTCTGTGACAGGATGAGGCTAATGTCCATTTTTTTCCAAAATCCATTCATGCAGATGTCACCACGATTAGAAACCCTAACAGACCGTAAAATGTCTACCTCATGCTTGTGTTGCCTCTGTGCTTGTTGAAAGAGGAGAATCACTGTAATGAATCTAGCTGAGGTGATCAAGCCTGACTGTGAGACTGAGACAGATACCTGTCTGCTCTCAGCAGGCCTCTGAGCAGTAAACAATGCTCTGCTGTACTCACAAACAGAGCCAGCCGCAAATGTCAGGATTTACATTGTGCTAACAGGCATGTGTGTGTGTGTGTGTGTACACGCACTTGATTTTTCTTGTTTTGTAATATGTCTAAAGAAAAACTCTGCTGTCTGGTTGTTTCGGGCATGAAGCGGGGTGTGCCGTATGTAATTTGTGTCAGAGATGACCATCACACGTTGTTAAAGCCCTGCTTTCAGTCTTATCAATACAAACAGCCTAGAGTCCTTGCCAGGAACAGGTAGTCAGACTGCGGGTGGAGCAGCGAGTGCTTGGGGATGGGTGTGTGTGGGGGCCAAACAGAGGCCAATGACCACACACACTTCCTCTTAGCCTCTTAAAGCCAGAACACAACAACCCAGCAGAGCAGATGTTCTGCAGTGTTTAGTTGGTGTGTTCTACCTGTGTATGTTGGGAGACTGTAGAACATGTTCTTTCTGTTCACACTGCTCTACAGTGTTCTTCCCATTTATACTGTTCTAGATTGTTCTCCTCTTGTCCTTGTTGTTCTTCCAAATTATACTGGTTGGGTCTATTTTCTTGCAAGCGTCCTGTTCTACTGCTTCCAGTGTTCTCCCCATTCACAATGTTCTAGAATGTCCTCTCCATTTACACTGATCAACAGTGTCCTCCCCATTCACAATGTTCTAGAATGTCCTCTCCATTTACACTGATCAACAGTGTCCTCCCCATTCAGTGTTCTAGAATGTCCTCTCCATTCACACTGATCAATAGTGCTCTCCCTTTTCACCATGTTCTAGAATGTCTTCTCCATTCAGACTGTTCAGCAGTGCTCTCCCTTTTCACCATGTTCCAGAATGTCCTCTCCATTCAGACTGTTAAGCAGTGCTCTCCCTTTTCACCATGTTCTAGAATGTCTTCTCCATTCACACTGATCAATAGTGCTCTCCCTTTTCACCATGTTCTAGAATGTCTTCTCCATTCAGACTGTTAAGCAGTGCTCTCCCTTTTCACCATGTTCTAGAATGTCTTCTCCATTCAGACTGTTCAGCAGTGCTCTCCCTTTTCACCATGTTCCAGAATGTCCTCTCCATTCAGACTGTTAAGCAGTGTTCTCCCTTTTCACCATGTTCTAGAATGTCTTCTCCATTCAGACTGTTAAGCAGTGTTCTCCCTTTTCACCATGTTCTAGAATGCCCTCTCCATTCAGACTGTTCAGCAGTGTTCTCCCCATTCACCATGTTCTAGAATGTCCTCTCCATTTACACTGATCAACAGTGTTCTCCCCTTCACAATGTTCTAGAATGTCCTCTCCATTTACACTGATCAACAGTGCTCTCCCCATTCAGTGTTCTAGAATGTCCTCTCCATTTACACTGATCAACAGTGTTCTCCCCTTCACAATGTTCTAGAATGTCCTCTCCATTTACACTGATCAATAGTGCTCTCCCTTTTCACCATGTTCTAGAAAGTCCTCTCCATTTACACTGATCAGCAGTGTTCTCCTCCTTCACAGTGTTCTAAATTGTTTTCATATGTGTTCTCCTGGTCCTGTTCTGTAATATGTACACATACCTAGAATGTTCTCCCCATGTACATTGTTATTGAATGTTTTCCACCATAAACACTGTTCCCTAGATTAGTTCAGTTATTTTTGAACACCACTGCCACCCACTTTACAGTGTTTGTGTTTGAGTTGGAGTGGTCTGACCTTCCGTTAGTTGAGCCCTTCAGCAAAACACTTTCATCTTCAAGATGTCTATCTCCAGGTGTTCCTTATTCCTTATCTCTACAGTGTTCCTTATGCTCATGCTGTCCCACAGGTTTATAAAGGTAAATGTGACCTTTAGGAATGAGCGAGAGCGTAGTCCATGACCCAAGTGCAACTTAGGGTGAATGCGTGGTCAGGAAATTAAAGACTATATTTGGCAGCTGTCTGGTCTACTAGCTGTTAGTCATCGGGGTGGTACATTTCCTCTTTGTAAACACAGTGGCTGTTTGTTCTTTTATACTCCATAATCTACTTCATTGCTAACTTTCCACTGGAGGAGGAACTGCCAGACATGTTGTGATTTATGGATTTTCTGTAGACTCGTTTTCTCCGCTGCTTTAACAAAGTGGCTGCACTTTTTTGCTTTATGTCTGAAAAGTAAATGAAGAAAGAGCTAGAATGTAAAAAGCGTGAACGGTGTGTTTAAATTTAAAGGTGCGAATTTAGAAATACCTGGGAAATGCTTGAGAAAAATCAAAATGATCATAAACATCAGCAATATTACCATCCATCCATTTTCTTACCTGCACCTTCCTGGCAAAGGCCATGGTGACAGGAATATCTCTTGGACAGGATGCCAGTCCATCACAGGCAATTATAACAGTAATAACAAAAATAGTTTTGCCCATTTATCCAGAAGAGCATTTGTGAGATTGGGTACTGATGTTGCCTGAGAGGTTGTTCATCAGACTGCCAAATATATGGTGCTTGCATGCAGCTGCCCATGCCATGAAGGTGTACAGTTTTGGTGCTGATGTTAGTGCCAGCGGGGCTTTGTAACAGTTTTTGAGTATGCAAAATGTGCATCAGCACTCTGTGACCCTGTTGTGTAATTTTATTTGGTCTGACACTTCATGGCTGAGTTGCTGTGGTTCCTAAACACTTCCGCTTTTCAATAATACCACTCACAGTTGATGAAGGATTATTTAGGAGGAAATAAATTTCATAAACTGACAGTTCTAACAGTGGCATTCCAGTGGCATTACAGTACCACATTGGAATTCAGTGAGCTCTTTAGAACCACCCATTCTTTCACTAATGTTTGTAATGGTAGACTGCATGACTACATGCTTGAGTTTATACACCTGTGGCAATGGGACTGAATGAAACACCTTAATTCAGTGTCCCAATACTTTTGTTTTTGTAGTGTATTGTTTATGTAGGACAAATTGGAATGTCATCGGTAAATGAAATGTTGGGGATGTTTTGCACAGACCATACAGACCATAAAATCTCAGCTTTTTTTTTTTTTTCTATTGTCTGACAGTATGAACCAAAGCAGTTCACAAGTCTTCCTGTGCACTTCTCTTTGAGCTTGTTTTTATGTAGCTTTGATGAATGAGGGCCATTGTCCTCAGAGTTCACCTAAAGTGTATCTAGCAAAGCTCCTTTTGACCATATATTTGACACACACAGATACACAAATACAGGTGCCAGGACCTGTGGAAACCGCAAGGTGTTTCCAGGCCATGCTGTGGTTACCTCAGTACTTACTCAGGCCAAAGCAAGCAATGCAGAGAAAGGGAATTCTGAGGCAGACTACAGTGACAGTGTGCTAGCCTGCTGGCCTGAGGTCCCAGTGGATGTGGTCTTTTAACAGACATGCACACACTCTCACACACACACATCCACATTTTGTTGGCTGGGATGACCTGGCATATCTTGGCTATATTGTTCTTCTCACAGACTTCCTGTTGGACCTCCTTCCATGCCCGATAAGGCTGGAGTAATCAAGACAAGCAGATTTTCTCTGGATTTCACTAAAAGTGAATTGCAAAGACCTTTATCTGGAGATGCAGACAGGAGGTTAGCAGCGTCATCCTGGACCTCTTCTCTCGATGTTCTCAGCGACCAGATTACGCTTACAGTCTTTATTGACATGAGTCTGGATTCACTTTGCTTTCTGTGATAAAGATGCTTGACTCTTATGGGTGAAACACTTTCAGTGGAAGTTGTGTTTGGGAGGGTGTTATGCACTAAACTAGCAATGTAACAGTCAAGCATATTACATCACATCACATCAATGGGTATCAATAGACTGGAGCAAATTAAGTACTAATTTTAATACTGAGTATTAAAAATTTTATAACTGAATAGCCAAGGCAAGCCTTTTTTAACCTTAAAATCAAAGAGGAAAAGCACACTCCTAAGCATAAACTAGCATATTTATAGAGCTTTAATATCAAAATATTCATTCTTTCTCTATCTTTCTTTCTCAGGGGGATATCGAAAATTGTTTGGGGATGAAGAAGCTGGTGTTGTCTGGATTTCTGGCCAGTGAAGAGATCTACATTAACCAGCTTGAGGCCCTCCTGCTGGTACGTGCCCCTCTTCTGCTGTGAAGCACAACACAACGCTTACATTACACTCTTGAAAATAAAGGAGCAACAAAGGGTTCTTTGGGTGCTGCCATAAAAGAAACACTTTTGGTTCCATAAAGAACTGATTCATGTGTGACAAACATTTTAAGTGTAAAGATTTAAAGCTTCTTTTCACATAAATCTCTTTGACAAAAATGGTTTCCTCAAAGAACCCTTTGTAGCACCTGTATATTTAAGAGTCTACACATACACATGTCATATATACCCCTGATTTGTGGCTTTTTTGAAGAGCAGTCTCTAAGGCTACGTTCACACAGCAGGTAAAGTGGCCTAAATCTGATGTTCTCATCAAATCTGATGTCTTTTTAATATGACCTATGTCTGACAATTGTATGAACAGTTCACCCTTCTAAACTGGCGCACATCTGCAAATGAGCAATGCTTTAGGTAAAGCTTTGGGTTCATCTTCGCCTGTATCACAGGACCTATCAAGGTGTCCCAGTGACTGACAGCTGGGCTTATCACCATTAATGCGCTCGGGCTCGTTGTAACTTTGTTTGAACAAAGACATCACCCCAAATGTTTAAGGTCTGTTACCTCGCTATCCTGCGTCTTTTCCCTTCTACACAACAAATGCAGAGTTAGATTAATAGAAAAGTCGAATTTCAGTCTGACTATTCAGACTGAGTCACATTCTTGTATGTGATGTAACTCTTACTTGCTGTGTGAACGTAGCCATAGTCACTTGTAGTCTATTAAAGACAAATGACAAGTTGCAGGCTAGCTTGAACCACTAGAACGTAGTTTGAGAGTTTGAAGATGGTTGTCTGGTGGATAAGGGTGAAAAGAGCAGGCAGATTATATAGTCACATTCAGTGTGTCCTACTTCTGTTTGACATGAACCAGGGATGTTCTTCTTTCTGAAATAGCACTGGTGCTAAAGACTAGCACTTCACTTAGTAATGTAAAGATAAAATTCCAAAGGTTGCCATTCCCTTGAAATCCACAGTGCCCCAACCCCTCCTCTCAGTGTAGGGAAACAGTGTAGCGATGGTTTCTCCACAGTGGTGGTGATCTCAGAGATTGTGATGCCCACAACACAACTAGAACCATTTTACTATTCAAAACCACCAGAGAGCCAACACATGTTTATGGTAAAAACAAGGTTTATGTCGTCAGGCAGTCTAGTCAAAATGATAGTAATGTGTAATAACAGTTTATGTGATGCAGTTTTTAGAGGCATTAAACTTCTTAGACGTCTGGGTCCTGTCGCCACCACTCACAGTCACAATTATGACCCCCATTCTAAATGACTTTTATTATCTGCATCCTAACTGTTTTATTCTGCAGAACTTGCTGCATAGTTTAAAAGTCAGTAAGAGTTCTTCATTTAATCTTAGTGCTAATCCTGTTCTGTCTCATGCACTCTCTGCATTTTGGTGTGCTATACCTTCGTCCTCTCGCCCAACGCTGAGAGAGCTTGTTTGAATTTATATCTGAAGGTACACCCTGAGCAGCATTTCCTCTTTCAGTGGGAAAGTTTAACAGAAGTCTGCCCAGTCAGCCCCCGCAATGTCCACATCTTTCATGATGTCACTTCCTGACAGTTTCAGAGTATAGCTTAGCAGAGTGTAGGTTAGACTGTTGAAATGTTAGCATATTGAAATCAGATGTATTAATGTAAGTAATCCACTCATTTTTATCATAAACTGTTTTAGAAACAGAAACAGTTAATGTACGCATCGACTGAACTGATGCTTTAACACATTTATAGAATGTTCTAGTCTGGATTGTTTGTTCCCCTTTTTGGCCCATGACTGACAGAGACTGAACCAGAGAACCACGCGCATTCATACACCCACAAGCAGTGCAAATCCGTCTGGTGCTCTTTTATCATCATGTATGAGAAACGGGTCATTAGTATTTAACTATTTAAATTGCAGGCTTATTATTCCATTAGGAATCTTAAGACTTTATATTCTGTAACTACCGTACATTTGAGTAATTACTATGAAAGTGATATGCATATAGGGACTGAACTGTGAGGCCTTATCAGCTATGCCTATGTCAGCTTGCAGACCACACTCAGGATGCACACTGGGTAAGTGGGTCTACGGCTGCAATGGCCAGACTCCACAGCAGGTCTTTCTTCAAATATTTGATGGAACAAATTGACTGTTCTTTAGGAAATAATACATGGCAAAAAATGTTCTTTAGGAAACGATTCAGTACATCTTAAACCAACTTCTATAGGAAAGAATCCAATACAATAATAACCTGTTTAGAACATAGATTCAGGGATTTAGAACATAATTCAATGCATCCTTTACTAAAATAAACTATTCCTAACCAAAATAAATCACAAAAAAAAATTTTTGTTCAGGAAATGATTCAATTCATTACTCGCTAAAACAAACTGTTCTTAGGAAACTATTATTTGTGGTGCTCACAAATATTTCTTTAGAAAAAAGATTTTTTGAATCACTCAATAATACAAACTGTTTCAGTGAATCACACACTAAATGAACTGTTCTTTAGGAAACAATTCAATGTGTCACCTTACCACCATTTTTTCCCACTAAAACAAGCAATCAACTTAATCACACAATTAGATTTAATAATGTAATTATTATTCAGAATATTTAGAAAATTCAGAATATTTATGATCTTAATGCGACCAGGATAATATAAGCGGTGAGAATAATAAACATTTATAAATTTGAAAACTGAACTGAATACAGAACTGCTTTTTTCAGAGTAATGTATAATTGATCAGAAGCAGAAAATAACCTTTAGACAAAGGCTTGAGGTGAAGTGCACAGCACATCTGCATGATTCTTAGCATATGATTTTCATGGTGCAGAACATACTATCCACATGCTGCGAACCTGCACAGCATGGACAACACTCTTATATTTTAATACAGTGTATTATATTACTCCTGATTTGGGTAAAGATCAGTCTGCAATATTTGTCACCAAAATTACTGACCTTTGTCTCACTTGCATACCTGGAGCTATGATTGGTTAAGAGGCTCAAAGCAGCACTGTGATTGGTTGGAGGTCTCATTTGTACATTGCAGCCATTTACAATGCTAGTGTTGGAACGAGAAACATGAATGTATAATTTGTATATGAATTGTAGTCCTAATGTGTAGTTAGAAGAACTATGGTGTGAAAGACTGTTTGTCCAGTTTTACAGCATATTGCAGGTCGGTGTAATAGAACTTAGGAGTGTTGTTTTTTTGGCTGACTGACATGGGTGAATTTGGACAGGAAAAAAAAGTGTGGCACAGACTGACCTTGCCCAGGGTGGTGGTACAGAAGGAAGAGGTGGGGTGTCTGCTACCCAACCCAAGCCCGACAGGGCCTGACAAAACACCCATTTTTCACTTTTTTTTTTTTTTTTTTTTGAATAATAGAAATCCCTCCATGTCTCTCTGGCAGTCTGTCTGTCTTGCAACATTGTAGTCTTTGGCTATCTTAAGAAAAGGCTGATTGTTGATCTCCTCAGGCTATGGTCTCCTGCTTTATGCTCGCCTTCTGTCAGACACGAATAGTTCATCATGAGATGCAGGATGTCCAGCAGTACCGGCTCAAGGAGAAATTCCAGCTACTTTAGGCTTTCTGTGTTTTTAGGAGTTTTTACTGCATCTTAGAGAAAGCTGCCAGCGTCATGATTAATGAGCTTTGGCCTGTGGTGTAAAAGGATAAAGGAGAGTCAGGTTAGATAGGAAAGCACCATTCATTTAAGTATTGGTGGAGAGAGACTGCGCACCGTAAACAATGAGTCTCCTGCATTGTCATAGTTTTCCATTAACTTTAATGCACTCTTATTGTTATTATCCAGGGGAGCCAAGAATTGCATGCGCACGCACACATATCTACACACAAACACAACAGAGTTGTGCAGACACAAAGTCTCAGTGATTTCATAACTGTGGGGGGGCATAGAGGATATGCCAAGAATATCATATCCTGATGTTAGCTGATCCTGAGGTATAAATAGACAGTGAGAATAGCAGTGTACGGATACCACATGGAGACTAATGTACAGTTACAGTTGCTGTGGGCTAAGCTTACTATTTAGTAACCTTGCAGTAGGAGAGTAAGGAACATTCCTTGTCCCAGATGATTTTTTTTCCGAAAAGACCTTTAATTAATATGTTTTTAATAATACTAATTGCATTAATCGTTCACTATTAATAACGTGTCATTTAAATTTTATACACAGCTTCTAAATCAAGTAATGGTTTACTCAGTGTGTTTATTTGAGTTGAATACTCACTTTTCACAGTGTACATCTGTAGATAGGCTGTCTAATTGGTATTGGTTTGTGATTGCCATCCTCTTGGTTGAAACACTGATGTCATTTACTTCTATAAATTAACTTCTACTTTTTAAGGATTCAATTAAGATCTGATTACATTTCAGGCCAAACTTGTAAAGGGTTCCCAATCTTTATAGCAACTCTTTAAATGGTCCGTATCCAGTCAAAATCCACAGATGACATTACTCTCAGAATGAGCAGATCAAAACCAAAAGCACATTCTACTTGGATCTGGTTAAATACATATATACACTCTCCCTTACATCCCTCTATTAGCACAAAAGGAATTTGTTGAGTGAATCTTTTTTTTTTTTCATTCTGGAGCTTTGCTTAGTGAAAAGAATCAAATTAATCAAAATAAGTGTTCACCCCCTGCAGAAAACTCACATTGAACAAAGTGTATGAGATCGCTTTTTGGAAAACTGCAAATTTTAAGCAGTTGTTGACGTCAGGTTAGCTACCTGATGAATTGTTTTGTCTAGATTGTAGCTTAAATGATTGCTATTTTGACTAATGTCAGTAATAGTATAATAGTATAGTATAATAGTATAGTAATGATGAATACTGTTCTTTTTTCAAGCCCAAAACCTAGGCCTCCTAGCAGAATTCATCAGCTTTTTTTTATCAAGTCTGTCATTAGTTGTGGTTTCTTCTATATATAAGGCAATAAATAAGGGCTAGTTCACTTGATAAAATATCTGACTGCTGAACTGCAGGAGTCTGTCATTGTGATAGAAGTCAGTGGAGCAAGCCAGAGCATAACAGTAAATGACCACAAATAATAATATACTGGAGAGGTATTCATTTTACTGTGCCGTAATGTTGACAGCTGATTCTTCTATTCTATTACCCTGTTATTTCTAAATATTCCGCTAGGTCAGCTCTCGTTTCACATTCTCACCCTCACTCCTCTTCATCCTCTCCACAGCCCATGCGTCCTCTAAAGGCCACAGCCACCACCTCGAAGCCTGTGCTGACCATGGAGCAGATCGAAACCATCTTCTATAAGATTCAGGACATCTACGAGATTCATAAAGAGTTCTATGATGCCCTCTTCCCCAACATCCAGCAGTGGGACGATAAAGTCACAGTTGGCCATCTATTTCAGAAGCTGGTGAGTTCTGTTGTCATTAATTCATCTCAAAATGCTGACTGTGTCTGTCATCAATGAGAGTTTGGAAAGTTAGAATCCTGTAACATTGAGTATCTACTGATAACGAAAGTGATCTGGTACTTTTGTCTGGTAGATAATACAGCTACAAATCATTGAAATTACAATTAAATTTAGCTCACCCTAAATTGACAAGGCTGCCAGCCATTTTAAAGGCTGGTTTCCTAGACATGGATTAAGCCTGGCCTTATACTAAACTGCACTACTAGTGGAGTTTTGCAGTTAAAAATGATGGATTCACTTTACATTTACATTACATTTACATTTACGGCATTTAGCAGACGCTCTTATCCAGAGCGACTTACAAAGTGCTTTGCTATTTACCCAAGAAAAGCCTTAGCTAGTTAGAATAGACTAGAATAGACCACTTTACTTAGATGCCCCATTATAAATACCATGCAGATGTTCAACTAACATTCAACTAACATTTAACTGAATATGTATTAAATGCACTTAAAAGTTAAATGTAAATGACTGTCTATTTGAATGTAACCCTGCACCTAAACCCAACCTTAACCTTGAATCAACTCCAAAGTCTAACCATAAACCTTAAATCTAGCCCTAAACCTAACCCTAAAAGGGTCAGGTTAAGGTTAAGGTTAGAATGAGGTCTGAAATGTGTGCTTGGAAACCCTTAAATGCTTCAGTTATTGCAATTTTAGATCAGTTTAGTTTTATGGCGATCTTCTCAACTGACTTTTCTGTACAGATTTTATAACATTTTTATATTAAAATTGCAAAGGCACACAGTACACTTCTCATGTTCCAGCTTTAATATAATAATATGCAGTCATTTTTACTATTCAGTTTGAAATAGTAGTGCAGACAAAACACTTTCAGCCATTGGTTGACATACATTTTTTTTTTTGGGGGGGGGGGGGTTAGTAATTCCTCTAATCCTGTGTCTGAGCTGTCAGACTCTTCAGTGCATTATGAACATATCCGAATTCAATATCACAAACCCATTTTGTCAGAATAACTTGCTAATATTAACACAACTATACTGGTGAACTCAAGTAACAGTACAAGGAAACCCCGATTACAATTAAAATGAGAGGTGGAAATATTGATAACGGGATTTTGTTTCTTCATATGTAAGTCCTTGACCTTGACCTTCTCAACAGGGTTGCTCTGTACTTGCTCAGTTTCACACAAAGATGTTTCATTCTGTTGTTCACAGCATTAAGATAATATTGGGCAGATATGATCAGTGGTTTAGAAGTTGTAAGTTAATTAGCATTTCTAAAGCAGTCAGACTTTTTCAATTTGTCCATTCAATTTCTTTAATTACTAATTGCATTGGTAGAATTATTTACTTTTGTCCATTAAAGGAATGCCTTTTTCCTCCCAGCCTCTATCTGCTGAATTTGTGGTGTACGATCAATTGCCCTCAGAAAACAAGCAAGAGAAGTAAACACATTCATGACAGAAGCTGTTGGACAGATTCTTCGGGTGTTTTGAATCAGCGGGTTTCTCAGTCTTTTTCTAACTACAGAGAAACACTTAAAAGTTGTTGTCTTTACTCCAGAATGATAAGATAAGGATAAAAAAAAAAAAAAAAACAGAGAGAAATGCAGGGAAACATTTCCTGTTCTATGAAACATGTGCGTCTCCATAGGGGTGAGTAATGTGGCACAAATATATCATGCTACTTCAAGGGCCTGTTTCCTGAAAAGAAATACCATTGCAACCGAATGAGGTTTTCACAGTATGATATCACGATTTTAAAGTTTCACAGTATTTCACAACTATTCCACTTCTTCTTCTTCTTAATAGTCATAATAATAATAATAATAATAGTAATAATAATACACCGACCCTGAACAAAATGAACCCTGTGTATTTTTTTGGTTGAACAAAATGCTACTATAGTTAAAGCTTGAAACAGTTACACAATTAGTAAAAGTATGCCTCCCTTTTGAAAAATAAATAAGTAAAAACACTGCACATGAGATGAGGGTTATGGGTTATTATGGGTCAGTCTGCTGATTATTTTCTCTATAAAAGGATGCATTATTTGGTTATTAAAGTGACAATAGTAAGAAATTGGTGAGATTCTCTGTTCGGTTGCATTTGTTTTCACCCAATACCAGTATTAAGCCAATGTACACAATATGATAACCATCAAGTTTCATACCTACTTACAATGCAGAGTGCCCAAACATTTGCTAAGGATCTCCAAAGTTTTCTAAAGAATAAGGTATTATCATTATTTTCATATATTATATTATATTATATTATATTTATTTATTTATTTTATTAAATTGTTCCATATATAGAGCACTGTTCTTATACCTGGCCTTAATCGAGTACAGGAAGAGAGGAAGATTTAAAAGAAGTAACAGAAAAACTATCAGGGATAGTTTGTGGTGCATTGAAATGCATTTCAAATGTTGGGTTACCCCACTATTAAATGCTGCGGGCTGATGAAATCATGGAGTACAGTTTGTCGAAGATGTTGGCAATGTTGCAGAGGTGAAAGAAAGCAGATTTAGTGAGAGATGAAATGTGAGATTGTAGCATCAAGAAGAAGGTCAAGATTTCTAACAGCTGGAGTGGGTTGAACGGCCACACCACCACAGTCAGTCACACTATCGTCTGTGTTTGTGCTTGTGTGTGTGTCAGAGTGTTAGGGCTACATAATGTACTGCTTATTAATGCTATGGCAGTGCTGGCTTTTACAATACTAAGAGCTGCAGTATGAAAATGGGCCCTCTAAACCTTAAACATCACCAGGTTCTTAGTGTCTGCTGAAAGTGTGTTTAGTCACAGTTGCTGATGAGTGTTCCTGTGGGTGTTTTGTGTTCATGTGCTCCAACAAAAGCACATTTATATTAGCCATTGTGTTCTTAAATAAATATGTGTAGGTGTGTTCCAGTCCAAGAATGTGGCCATATATTTACAATGCTAGTATGTTGTCCATAGAATGCTGGTAAACTGTTTAAGAAAGGGTGTCTTTATAGTTTGTGTGTGTTTTCTGTGATATGTATTTGTGTCTCAACTTTAGTGTGTGTGTGTGTGAGAGAGAGAGAGAGTGATGTGACTGTGAGTCTTATTGATTGGCTCCAGAGGGATTGCAGTGCTGCAGTTAGCTTCTCTTTTGGCTCATCCTATTCCCTTAATGAATGTTCTAGATGCCCAGAGAGGAGCCTGAGCCAGCCACACTGAGTGGTGGTTTCTGCACTAAAACTCCTCTCCCCAAGCCAGCGCTGCTTTTGTGTAATTGCATTTGTTAATATTGTTCCAGTTAATGAGATTAAAGTTCTTGTGAAACCCCGGGATGGTTTAAGAGGGGTCATTGAAAGCAGAACACCTTAGATTTAAGTAGACATTCTTAAGAGGCATTTATTTACATTAAGTACATACATAAAGTGCCATAGTGTGTCTGGTGTTTCATTTTATTCTTAGTGCTGTTTTTTTATCATTTATTATTATTATTTTTTTTATTATTATTATTACCCAATTTTCCTCCCCAATTTTAGATTTTTAACAGGCTCCTCCTGCAATATGGAAGTGAAATTTGTGCTTTGACCTACCACTGAAGAACGCTTTTTTCTGGACAAGCTAAGAGATACAGAACTGTCAATAAAAGTTCTCACAATACTACATTATGTTGTTTTAATTATTTATTAAATTATTTATTAAATATTTATTTGTTATTATTATTTTTTTTTCTGATTAATGATTAGACCAATATAAACAGTGGTTTTGTGTAAAATGTCATTACTTTAACATGTCTTATGATCTCATGGGCTGCCTAAGTCTGCTGTGTGCTTCAAGATTCAAGCATGTTGGAAAAGATCAGGACATACTGCTGTTACTGAAGCCCTCCGTTCATGTTTCACAGGGGACAGCAATTTAAAATACAGCATAACTAATATAAGTCATGAACTACACGTTAAACAAAGACTGATTATGATACACTACTGCTGTCAGTTCTTGATATCATTGTCGGTTTGCTCAAACCCACTGTAGCTTTGCTGCTGGAGATTCATACAGGGTTGTATCATCTGTTTCACAGGTCTGCTGAATTATTTAAAATGTCTGAAACTCTTCATCTAGAATCATCTAGTATTCAAGTAGAGAGAGAGAGAGAGAGAGAGAGAGAGAGAGAGAGAGAGAGAGAGAGAGAGAGAGAGAGAGAGAGAGAGAGAGAGAGAGAGAGAGAGAGAGAGAGAGAGAGAGAGAGAGGTCATAGTGTAATTCTGAGCTTCATTCATCTTTAAAGCACAGCTTGTTCCTCCATTCATATTCCATTCAGACACTTGTACTCACCCCCTCTCTCTCTTACTTACTAAATTTAAGTTACTAGAGTTTCCTTGCTATGTAAACACAATATGCGATTTCGAGGTCAGCCAAAATAATTGAGGTCATGTACATATATTGTATGATAAATCCTTAATGTAGATGTTGTGACCAGTCTAGGTTCTATATCTCTCAGCTTGTCCATAAATGCATGTAAGCATGTGCTCGTTTAGTGGATGCTCAAAGCGTGAATTCCACTTTCTATCTGAGCAAGAAAGGCCTTGCATACTGCATACTGATGCTTTAAATTGAAAATTAAAAAAAGAACCCATTTTTAAGACTGTATATCATCAGATCCTTGTGTATTAACAACAGTATAGAGCTGTGGTAACAGTTTAGGTGTGAAACTGTGATGCATACACTGGGCACTCAGCTCAGTCGTCATGAATGTTAATGAAAGTGAAATGCTTTTCAGTGAGTTGATGATCATTATTGCACATTATCCTCGGATAGAGTTCATTCATACTAAAATATAAATGTCAGGTAGCAGCAGTTTATAATACATGATCAACACGAGCTGCCAGCTTCTGAAATATTACCTCCCTCACATTATTAACCTACACACACACACGCACCTGCGCGCTGAAACAGTCACTCTCTATACAAGCTGACATCTGTCTGTGTGTGTGTGTGTGTGTGTATGTGGTGTTAAACTTTATAGCATTAGTTCTGCAGGCAGATGGTGATGTAATTACTGACTCCCTCCAGCTCTCAAAACTCAACACAAGCATGAAAAACACGACAGGAATAAAAGCACAGAAGGGAACGGGGGATGAGTCGAGGATGACTGTTTCTGGAGTTTCACTTCATTGATCAACTCTCTCTCTCTCTCTCTCGCGCTCTCTCCACCCCCCCCCCCACCCCCCTTTTCAATTTTTCTCAGTCTCTCTTGCATTGCTTACTCATTCTCTCGCCACCATACCCACAACATACACCGTTGGACTCGAGTTTGCTCCTGCGAGTGTGTGTTATGGCTAATGAAGTAAGTAGGTGAGAGGCAGAGAGGATGTGGGGTTGCTAGGTGACTGCCACTGTGTGATGTATAAGTGTTTAAATTTACAGAGTTGCCAAGGTTAAGGGGCATGCCAGGGCACAGGATCAACCACAGGAAGTAATGGAGCGTGCGCACATAAACACGGGATAATCCTTTCACCATAACTAAAAAAACTGTCCTCAAGGTTTTGACAGGCATTTAAGGCTTGATGTGATTTAAGGCCACTGAAACGATACTAGACGTGCCCTGACTAAACACGTACTGGACTAGACATAGGGAAGGAAAATGCTTTAGCCTCCGGCTGCTCGCTTTCCATCATATGTATGCAGAGAGCTAATCACCACAGCTCAGAAATCAGACCCACTCCACCTGCTGAGAGCAGAACACAGGGATCAGCCGAGCAATGGAAAGAGAGAGAGGGAGTGAGAAAGAGAGAGCTGAGGCTTCTTAGGGGAGTGAGGGAATGAGGAGGAAGAATTGAAAGACATGGAAAGGCACTGTTGCGTCATATCTAAGGTTAAATACACACTCCAGTAGGACTTTACATACGGCAACTTTTATAGCAGTGCTGCAGTCCACCCACTGTTGAAGCTGCTCCCCAATCTGCTTTCACATGTAGTTGTGAGGCTGTAATTGCTTTTCTCTGTGCAGGCTCTTTGGGGCGCTATGGAATACCTTCTCAAGTGATCTTTAACCATTCCAGCGCAGCATTGACAAACCATAAAAATCAATGTTATATATATATATATATATATATATGTGTATAGACATTTGCATGTCCCTCTTTTTTCTTTGCTGAGGGTCTCTAATTTGCTGTTGATAAAGGAAAATGGAGAAGTAGGCATCTGGGAGTGTTCTATTAGAGGAAAGTGGGCTGGCAGGTGCTTATACCATTTTCATTCACTTTGGATAATTTATGTTGGTCTATTCATCATTGCATTTTTACACAATGGAGCTTAGTTTACAGAAGAACCCAAAAATGTGTATAATGTTACCTCCCTAATAGTTAATGGAAAACGTTGTACTGGAGTGTGTTTATTGTTCTTAAGGGCTTAAGGCCTTATAGGTATTCATAGACTGTGTTTTTGTATGTATTTATTAGATTAACTGACATTTTTAACTGATTGGCAGACCTTGATGTCTGATTGCTTTTGTAATGGTCACCCGTAATCCAGGACACATTTCTCATCAGGGCAAGTCAAGCAAATTTTGTTCAGTTAAGTCCAACTGAACTCTTTCTTTGTTCTGTCCATTTTTCCTCCTCAGTGGACAGTACATTGACCGTCCTTTGTCTGCACTCGTCTCCTCCTCATCTCTCTGTTTATCAGAGTTTCATGTTTTCTCTCTCTTTTTCAGGCCAGCCAGCTTGGTGTGTACAAAGCCTTTGTTGACAACTACAAAGTGGCTCTGGAGACAGCAGAGAAATGCAGCCAGGCCAACTCCCAGTTCCAGAAGATATCTGAGGTGACTAGCAACACATGCTCACACATACACATGCACCAGTCAGAAACCTGCTTGTGCCCTTATAATCTATAACCGTGGCCACAGTCTGCAGCCCTCAGTATGTAAAATACAACCCTTATTAAGGGATGTTATTTCATTTGTTGGTGATATTCACTCAAAGTTCAGTTTTATTATTACTTTTATTATATTAGTTTTTGATGGTCTGGTTGGACCCCAAGATAGTCATCTTTATACTCTTTTATTGGGCAAGTAAATAATATAGAGGTGTGTTTAAAGTGATATCAGTATACCAACAGTTGGATGAGAATATTGACAAAAACACCTTTAGGTCTTCAGGCCTGGTATCTGTAAAATATTTTGGCACATACAGTGATGTGCGAAAGCTTTAGAACAACAAATAAAAGAATAAACACCACCATATATATACGGCTAAATTCTTGCAACTTTTTTCTGTATCGGTGTTTAATCACATTTGCTGTGTGCTGCTTTGATAAACATGTTGTAGTGCTGGAATTGTTGCATTTTTACCTTTGAGAAGAAACCGTGTGTTTGCTTGCTGATTGGTGGATTTAACAGATGTCACACCATGAAACCACACCGTGATGTGCAAAAAACAGAGGCTTGTCTGTCTGTATGTTTATGCCTCCCTGTTGCTCTCTTTTAAATTTTTCCTCCTTTGCTCTTTTGCTCTCACTCACACACACTCACACACAAATGTCTACACAATAACTGGACAAAACGTTAGTTTCTGTTCTTTCTCCACGAAGAAATGAGCAGACAGCAAGTGTACCATTGCTGTCTGTCACATAACTTGTATCTCCTAAACAGCAACTTTACTGCAGAACTTCTCATTCTTTTCCAAGTCATTTGTGAAGCATTTCTGTTGGTCTTTTGGAATAACTGCAAGAATCACATTGTCAGAAGTGAAAAAGGCCCAAATGCCAATGATATTGCATGTACTAGAGCTGCCAAACAGTTAAAATATTGAATAGTGATTAATAGGACTATGGATTAATCCTTGTTTTATTTTTTTGTGTGGTTAATCGTATTTGGTTTATTTGCTCAGATCTGATGCTAAAGTTTGTACTGATTTGTACTAGTTATATGAGTGGATATTCTAAATCTGCATTTCAGAATTTGAGTCATTTTCTGTAATTGAACTTTTATTTAAATTACTTTCTACATCATTTCCCTCATGTGAACATCGGCTTCATGTATTTAATCTGTGTCACACAGACAGTCAGTGGTTCATACCTCCTCTATGATTGTAGCCTTTCACTCTCCTTAACACAGCTTGTGGATTCTTGTTACAGTGGAGAAGTCTTTTTCCTGGTCCTAAAGGTTTATTACCCTAGAGAGTTCAGACCAAGCACACCTGGCTGGCATATTGAACTGCTCCTACGGTCTTCTTTATAAATGTAATGATACACAGAGGTCTCATAATGGTAACTGTCTGTTCAATTTGTATTGAACAGACAGTTAGACTTAGTGTCCTATAGTACCCCTCTGCAATATTTGGTACAGCTTATAGTAAATTAAGCAGCAAGAAAGTGCACTACACTCCAATGCACTATATGGCCAAATGTTTATGGACATCCCTTCATATGAAGGCATTCAGCTTCTGCTGCTTCTTGCTGACATAGATGTGCAAATGCACACTTGTCTAGTCCTGATGGGGAACTATAAGCAATTAGGTTTCTGGGTAGAACTTGTGCTATGTTCCTTAATCTTTGAACATAGACTACCATGTATTCTCTGTATGCCTACATGCTCTGACCGCATCCATAATGTAATGGTATGGGACACATACACGTAATGTTACACCCTTGGCCTTCATTAAGTAGATATGATGTGTTTGTTTTAAGTTGTTACTGAACTCAGGATGCTGAGGAGCAGGGTCGGGCACCCCTGCAGTGTAGGCTGATGAGGAGCTTTCCGATTTGCTATTGCTTTTGATTGCTTCATAGTTATCCTGCGTGCCTCGTCGAGCGTCTTCCAGCGCTAACCTTACTGATGTTACTTGTATTGCCGGCATCAACATTGCTAGTTTGCTTTGCTTGTAAATGATACCTCAAACTCAATGTTTCTCATTCATGGTAGGGCTGCTGCTGGACATATCTTTGACATTGATCAAGAGATCCATGTTAAAAGCTGAATTGCTGTGTTTGAATGAGAGCTACCATCACACGCTCTCACCAACTTGAAAGCCCATCACACCTGGTGCACTTTACATTGTATTACAGCAACAAACACACACACAGCTGCTTTAGCCGGGAAGTAAGGACGGGTTGAAGGGTTAAACCTAAGAAAGTGTTCAACTCCATTTGCTGGTGCTGATTTCCTCTTTGCGTTCTTCTCTGTTGAACAGAATGTCAAAGTTAAAGGGCCGAAAGACTCCAAAGACCGTACCACTACTGTCACCATGGAAGGTAAGACCAGCGCACGAGTGTGTGTATTGATTGGTGTGTGTGCATGTGTGTACGTGTGGGTGTGTTTAGCAATAAAGCAGGTGAAAATGAGAGGGTGATCTTGTGTCGTGGATAATCTAGTTTATTTTGACTAGGGGCTCTTTAAGATTGAGCTCAGCCCCACCGCTTTCTACTTATGTATGCTGTGTCCACAGTCAGTGTGCGCTTTATCCCCCTCTCTCTTTCTCTCTCTCTCTCTCTCTGCCTGTGTGTGAGTGCTTACTTGCTCATTCTGGACATTTTGGTGTGCGGGAGGTGGGATCAGAAGTGTTAAAACGCACTCACTCTCTCTCTCTTGTTCTCTGTGCGCACAGAAGAAGGTATACGGGACGCACAGAAAGAGAGGTGGAGAGAGGGAAGCAGAGCACTTAGAGAAAGCATCAGGCGAGCATGTGTGTGTGAGAGAGAGAACAGCTTAGAGAGATTACTGAGACCCAGAGCAGCAGTAGAGGAAAAGGGATGACCGAGTAACCGATAAAGAGAGAGTGAGTACGAGAGTGCAGGAACTCATGGAGATTCTTCTGGTGCTCCGACTCTGTTGTAACTGCACTTACGGTAACGAATACCTCTCTTCTCTTTCAGCCACTGTTGGGTTTAGTCTATTTAATGGACAAGGGAGGATATGCGGAACTGCATTGGCGAACTAATTTAAATGCAGCGCGTCTGTCTGTCTGTCTGTCTGTCTATCTGTTTCTTTCATGTGGAAAAGCCGACTTGCCTTTGCTTTGGTGGCTTTTCCTTGAGAGAGAGAGAGATGGTGTGAATGAGAAATATACTTGGAGTGTAACGTGGTGAAAGTGTTTGCAGACTACAGAGGTTAATCTCAGTGCGGCAAGATGCATGCCTTGTGCGCGTGTGCGTGTGCGTGTGTGTGTGTGTGTGTGTGTGTGTGTGTGTGTGTGTGTGTGTGTGTGTGTGTGTGTGTGTGTGTGTGCTTGCATGCGTGATTGCGCGTCTCTGCATCTTCCTCCTTTTGAAGTTTCTCACCTCCAACTCTGAGGTTGCTGGGGGATAATCCCCACAATGCACCAGCCGCGGTTACCGCGGCAATGGTTAATTAACAGGCCGTGTAAGTGCGTACCTTCGAGTGTTAGAAGAGTGAGAGAAGGAGGAGAGGGGGTGTGGAGGAGCGATTGATTGAACTGGTGTTTCTCTCTTTACACACCAGTCACGTTCTTTCTATACAAGTCAAGCCTCGTCTCCAGAGATCTCTCGCTGGTGAGCGTGTATATATGTGTGTATGTGTATGTGTTTGCTGGGAACTATGACTGGCTTGTACACCTGAGTATTGATATATTGTGTCATACTTGACATTCACCAGCTTAACATTGTCCTTTACTGATGCCGCAGTTGTTGAAAAACTTTTAGAAGGTTCAGCAGATCTCCTTTATATGACATTTATGAAGCGTTTAGATCCACTTGCATAAGGATGGAAAGGGGGGAAAAAATCATTAACTACCGTGCAAGACCTGGTAGACCACCAAACCTGCCTACTCCCTTAAACAGCACTTTAAGTGTTTATCTTTGAGAGGAGATTCATTCAATTCAATTAAAGCTCCAAACTTCGGATCTAAAAACATCCATAGATGTTTATGTCAGTCCTTCTACTGTAAGAAGACTCTGTAGTCTACTGTAGGCATTTTTGTTGTGTGGAAAGTGTTGAGGCAAGTGCAGAGGTAAATGGAGTCTGCTGCAGCAGATGCAGAGTAACAACACAGCCAATAGGAGAGCAGTAGGTGCTGGCAGTTCCCTCCAGCATGGAGGAAAGGCTAGTTTTAACTGTTTCTGAACACAAGCTGTACAATACCAGTCTGAAAACCTGTCATATCATAGAAGGTTTAGCATGGAAACAGGTGTCACCCCAGGCTGGACTTCCAGGTTTGTAGTTACCAGCTAAGAAGAAAGACCCTCTGAAAGAAACTTGCAGGATAACAATCAGTGTTCAACTAGCCAGTTCACAATACACCCTCCCTCGCTACTGGGAGCCCCTCCCACTTTTGTGCCGAACCGGCAAGTGCCGTGCATAACGAAAGTGGTGTGGACTGCATCTTTAACCGGATGTAAGCGGGGAGCACAGCCTGTAACGCGTTTACTATGGCAGTGGTCATGTCTCACTTGAGCTATTGGTTACACTGCCCCCACGATTTCCAGTGGTGCTGCTCCGTTCCCTCCTTGTCCGTAAGATTTTACAGAATGTGCACAAATATGGACGAAGGAGCAGCTGACATTCTGTTCAGCTGTTTCTGTTCAGCTCAAACCTTTTCATATATTTGCATATATTTCATATAGAGAGAGTGAGATGCAATACTGGGTAGCAATACTGAGATTTTTTTTTCCCCTTTTTTTCCCCTTTTTTTTAATTTACATATACCAGTCTTAAAAGCACATAAACAAAACATCATCTACAAGTGATTAAGGTTGGAAAATTTACATGAATTTTCACTTTTTGGCATCCCCAAAATGTGATGATTTAAAATATGAAATAAAATATGAGAAAGTTGAAAGTTAAAGCACTATTCTGGAATATAATATATTGCCTTGCAACAGCAGAGGCTGGATACTTCCATCAACAAAACATACTGTTAGCAAAGTCAGAACAAACAATTCCTGATTAAAGGCCTAAAAAATGCACAAAGCTGCTAGAACTGAATGCTAAGAAAGACTCTGACTGATGGAGGCTCATTAGCAAACAAAAAATTCGACAATTGCATCAGAATCATGCTAGCATCTTTAAAATTGATACCCGATAACCTTCAGTCATTCGTCTCTGTCTGTAGCTCAGCAGCTGCTTTCATACATACTCCTCATATCTCCTGCTGCCAGGTCCAATCTGACCAGTCCAGTTATGGAGCTCAGTGCTAGCTCAGTACAGGCTTAGTCCAAACAAAACAATGCAGTGTGTGCAAGTGTGTGAAATGATTGACTTCCAGATGAGAGCGAATCCCACAGCATTTCTGGGCATTGCAGCCCCATGAAGTTTGAAGGAGTTTGTGCCTGTTTATAAAAATCTGTGGGAGAAAGATAAGCAGCTGCTGTTGCTTATAGACCTCAGTTGGAGATAATCTGAAGGCTTTTAAATTCTCTTTTGCACAGTTTCTGTCTCTCTCGCTCCCTCTCTTACCTCGCTGTTTGTCAGTCAATACTATAATGATGGAAACTCTGTTTCTCCAAGATAAGTAAATATGTTCCTCAGCTCCGTTTCACCCAGGGTCTCAGTCATTACTCCCCTGTCAATGTGAATCTCTGTATCTCCGTATCGGA